>NC_133380.1:17095316-17395316 GCF_049309525.1 Garra rufa
GGCAAAAACAAGCAAGGTGGCACCGGCCACAAAAACACAGGCAATTTTTGAAACAAACATCTAAACAAAGCACACAATTATATGTCTCCCATATAAACACGTGCAAAACCTGGCAAGTGCATTCCCACAGTCTCGCAGAGCAGCAGAGATAGAGGTCTCTTAAAGCGTTGCATTCCTCTGCACTCATCCACAGTAGAGGAAACAGAGCCCTCTCTATCATCTGCTCATTCAGAGAGCTCATGGTCTGCATGTGATTTCAATATGGACACGGCAAATCAACTGAGGGTCTGTTCGCATTCATGCTAATGTGAGAGGGGCTGTTGAAACGTTTCAGTGGGAAATTAAACAAATCTTTTGGAATTTATGTGTTTTCGTGAAGTTCTTATATTTGTAACAAAGAGATCAACAAGTAAACAAAGTAAATGTGTGATATTGGCAGAGAAAGCCTTATGGAAAAACACATGCACTGGTTTGTCCTGGATGGGGGGAAAACTAATAACAGTGGGGTAAAACAAATAATAATATCAAAATAAATAAACAATCAACATACTTATACTTTAGAATTTAAAGTATATTTTAGAGTATATTTAAAAAAAATATATTTTATATAATACAAAAGTAAACATTTATCTCACTTGTTTTAGAGGTGATTTTTACAAAAAGATTATTAATATTTTTTTTTTAAATGTGTTACATGGGTAGAGAAGGCCTCTATGACCAGAATGAATAAGAGGAAAATATGCACCATTCATATGACATTTTATGATTAAACCCAGAAAATTATAAAAAAAATTGAAAATATAAATAAATACAAAATAAATATGAATAAAAATAATACAATATACTTTATATAATACAGACAATTATCTGTTTTGTTTTAGGGGTGACTTTTTACAGGAAGACAATAAATAGAAATATTTTTATCCATCCATAAGATATTTTTCCTTCAAACAAGAACTTTTGACAAATAAAGGAAGAAGAATAGAAATTATGTGTGTGTGTGTGTGTGTGTGTATATATATATATATATACACACACTGAACAAAAATACAAAAATAATATATATTATACTTCATATAATACAAAAATAAATATGCTTATCTCTCTTGTTTTAGGGGTGATTTTTACAGGTAGACAGGAAACAATATTAATAAAATATATTTTTAAATATTTTTTTCCATGTCTACCTCTAAAAAATGTATTAATATTTTTTTCCAGTCTACCTGTAGAGAGGGCTGATGATATTTCATGCGTAAAACAAGAAAAAAAAATCAATAAATACAAAGTAAATATGAAAAAAAAATTATTATACTTTATATAAAACAATTTTTAGTGGTGATTTTTACAGAAAGACAAGAAAATATTAATAAAAAACAAGAAAATTGAAAATAAATAAATAAGAATAGAAATTACGTCATATATATATATAATACAAAAATAAACATTTATCTGTTTTTGTTTTAGGGTATATTTGTAGCAATAACCAAAAATATTAGTCAAAATTATTGATTTTTCTTTTATGCCAAAAATCATTAGGATATTAAGATCATGTTCCATGAAGATATTTTGTAAATTTTTTTGTAAATTTATATTTAACTATATCAAAATCTTAATTTTTGATTAGTAATATGCATGGCTAAGAACTTCATTTGAACAACTTTAAAGGTGATTTATAGTTATTGTCCTATCCTAACAAACCATACATCAATGGAAAGTTTATTTATTCAGCTTTCAGATGTTTAAATCTTAATTTTTAAAAAAATTACCCGTAGAACTGGTTGTGTGGTATTTTTTTACTGTAAAATTCTGAACATAATTGTAGTATGTTGATCTAAATTTGGTTTAAAACTGCACTGAAACTCTTCGTCAGCCTGAAAAGATTTCTTTTACTCACTGAATAACTGTTGCAAGGTACTCTTTATACCTGGTTCTCACAAGAGCATAAAAAGTGCTCTGTCTTTTCCACAGAGGCAGCATATTAGTGTTAGTGAAGGATATGGCAAGTGCAGTGACGGGTGGGGGTGGCCGAGGCACCTTGCAACAGCTGGACTGAATTAGCCGGGGGGGATCGGGGGTGCGGGGGGGCTCTGAGACTGCTGGCGCCAGGAGCAGGCCAGCAGGTCAGGGTGGATGAAGATTACCAAAACACAAGCGGGCAGCCATGCCCTGCGGAGGGACGGGGAGGCAGGAGGAGGGAGCAGGGGTTCCTGGCTCACAGGCCTTCAGTCACAGGATGGGGCGGCAGGAGGACTTCCACTTCCTGTCAGATAACCCTTTCCTGTCCATATGACATCCAGAGAAAGAATGCCTGAAAAGAAAAACAGTGGATACAGATATTCACGTGATACTGAAAAATCCAACAAGGCACTGAGCTAATGTTGTTAGCAGCTTTTGCTGAGACATACTCTCCCGTCATAGTTCATATCTCAGAGCGAACACGACATGAGATCAAGATATTTAGAATTAGTGGGGGAACGGAATGAAAACAGAGAGAACATTGCTGTAAAGCTCTAAATATAGACGTTTTATTAGATTTGGAAGCCAAATGGTGTATAAACACACTCAGCCACCATGTCTGGATGTGAAGTGGGAATGTTCAAGAACAAATTCCATATGAGGTAGAGAAACACATTTCCAGACATTACAGGCATGTAGACCTTAAAAATTGGGTCTCTAATGCATAAACGAACACTTAGAAACAGGAAGGAGTTACTTGACTGCTTTTGTTTTGCCTTAGTGTCATCAGTTTATCACAACAACACAGAACAGATTAGTTTATAATGCTAAAATAGAAACTGTATTCAAAATTAAGCGTATGAAAACCTTGTTAACTAAACTTTTCAGCCTATGTACAGTTATTTACTCTCAACGGTTAACGGTTGAAGTGGCACATGAGGCCATCTTGTGGCCGCGTAAAATACAGCGTCCGGAAATAAATAGTGCGAATTAAAATGATAAACATGCTAATTTCGGTTGCTATTTAGTAAAGGTATTTACATTTGAATATATATAATCAACACTACATTAATAACATAATCAGACCTGGATAATCCTGGGAAAGCAGTGGGAGTTACCATGAGATATTTTCCTTTTAAATCAGGATTAGTCATAAAGACACAGACTTGTTGCATCACTGTTTGCGGATTAAGCGGACTTCAGAGGACGTGACTGGGCACTGTTGAGTATTTCATCAGTATTCTCACGTCTAATGTGAAAAGCAAGTTGTTTACACTTTACCAGAACACCAAACTCCCATTATCTAACGTTACACCTGCACTAGCACTAACAGTGACTAGACAATATCTCTAGAGGGCGCCACACAAACTTCAGTACATATGGGCCGTGCTACAGAGTTAGACCAAACCGCTGTCCCACAACCAAAACACACATTTAAAAAGCGTTTAAGTATTCAAATCTTAGATGTTTACTAAGATCCTTCTTTTATCTGTCGAAACCCTCAATAATATTATAAAAATATATATATTAGTAAGCTTATATATTTAAAATCATAATACTTTAAATTGGGAGGTGGCTATCCCGAACCCTCACATCTAAATTTCAGCTTACGAAAATGAAATTGAAATAATTCTAATATTTTTTTTTATTGTTGTTTTAAGTATCTTTTTAATTTTGTGAAAAATTTAAAAGTTTATTTGATATTTTCTTTGTAAATTAGAAAACTTCTGTCCAGCATTTTTCATGTTACAACCGAAACAGTGTATGTTTTAGTCCATTGGCTGAAACTGATTTTAACTAGACCCCTACATTTATTATCAGTAAATATATACGTGTCCCTCTCGAATAGCTATGTTGTATGATTAGTAGACAGGCCCCATCATTTTGAGGTAAATGTGTTTAAAAGTCTGAAAGATCTGTTTAACTGTAAGGAAACATCACTACCAAACACTATTTTTCTACAGTTAAGCACACTTTTTTGGGAGTTATTCCATAACATTTATTTTTTATATGTGTATCACTGTTCAGAACTGTGCTAGCTAACCATGTGCTGATTAGCATGTTTTGAGCTAGGTTCAAACGTATCTAAAATTGTCACTACTGAAACGTTTGGTTGAGTTTTAGTAGTGACATCTTTTTTGGGTGTTATCCCATAAAATTGTCACTAGCGTAACATGTCATCATTGTTTCGGTAGTGACAAAAGGAAACACACTGTCCTCACATTTGGGGGAAATGAACAAAATTTTAGTACAGTTACACTCTTAAATATAAAGGTGCTTCATGCTGCCATAGAAGAACCTTTTTTGTCTAAATGGTTCCTTAAAGAACCTTAAACATCTGAAGAACCTTTCCGTTTCACAAAAGGTTCTTTGTGGCAAAAAAAAGGTTCTTCAGATTATAAAAAGTTAAGGATTAGTTAAGAGATGGTTCTTTAAAGAACCTTTGACTAATTTGTTCTTTGTGGAACCAAAAACAGTTCTTCTATGGCATCGCTTGAAGAACCGTTTTAAGCACCTTTATTTTTATGAGTGTATGTTTTTTTGTTTTTGTATTTTAGCATGTTTTAGTGGTGTTTTAGTTTGCAAGTTAAAATTGTGTAATGTGACGTGGTCGCAAAGCATTACTGTCACTGCTGAAAATGTGCTGTCATGACCAAAACATAAAGTATACTAAATTATGAACAAAGATGTTATGATATTATTTGGTTCAATGTATATTCAAACTAATGAATCCTTAACTTTAAAATCAGTAAAAACAAAATAAAGAAAATATGGATTCAAAATACAACAAATCTCATAAATTACACTTGAAATATTGTTAAAAATTTTATTGTTATTGATTTACCTCTAAACATTTTTATTAAAATAGCAAAAAGATATATATTTACAATGTAGATATAAGCAAAATCCTAACAGGTCAATATAACCCTTTAAATTAAATTATATATTACTGTGTTTTGGTAGTGACAAATTTGAGGAGAGGAAATATTCCAAAACTTTCTGAAAATACAATATAAGAATTAACTACACAATTACTAGAAATATGTACCTCGGATATTATGCAATTTGTATACATACACATTTTTTTAAGACGTTTCCAACTCGGATTAATTGTGTACAAAGGCCCATATACCAAGGCATTATTTTGGAGTAATCTGATGAACATGTTAGGAGGAATATGTAAAAATGTTTGCACTATAAAACAGTGTGTTCACAATTATGATAATACATTAAAATAATATGGTAAGACAAAAAATGAATGGCTGCATCCGCTCTTACAGGGAAAATAAGGTGGATAGCAAGTACACTCTTAAAAACAAAGCTTTACTGGCATTGATGGTTTCATGAAGAACCTTTAACATCCCTGGTTCTATAGACCAAAAGGTTCTTTATAGAGTGTTTTCACAACACGTCATCAATCCGCCATAATGCCACTGAACCAAAAGAAACTTGCATATTTTGCTGCTGAAAATGATAAATTATTTTCATGTTTTGGGCTGTACTAATCGGACGGAAAGAGAAAACATTTGGAGTACTATAGACTGCCAAAAGTTATAATAAATCAAGGAGAAAATGCAAAAAACTGTCTGAGGAACAAAAGGTGTTTGTGGTTGGCCAAACTAAACCAGGATTTCCAGAGCAAGAATTTGTGTTTGTTTTTTCAATTCTGGTCAGGTAGGTGAAATATTAGGCTAATATCTTAATTAATACTGCTCGTACATATCTTTACCACCTGTTAACTTTAGTTTGCCAAAATATTGCACCCTTTACTGCTTAATAATGATTTAGCAGCTTCACATGCATAAATTAGCAGAACAACCTATTTAACCGTGCAATCCATGCAGTTGTTTTCATCTGAGTATCAATATGGCCGTACATCCGGGTAACTGACCTAATCGTGACGTATATGCAATCCCTCTATAGTGGAAAAGGCTTGTTTAGATTATTAAAAGTGTATATTGTACTTTATTACAATGGGCTGTAACTACAGCTGGATGTGACTACATGTGCGCAACTTCTCAAGTATGCTCTAAATTGTCAGTTCAGTATCATTAACTGCAAAACGAGCACCTAATTTACTACAAGGGATGTCTTGTGACCCTGCTCAAGTGCCTGAGACTCTGCCAAGAAACAGCACTTCTCAAGATGCTTCGGGGTTCACACCAATACCCCATAATGTTAGAAGTGCAAGTGATGCACACGTAACCGACACCCCTTCTCTCGCTGTAGACAGATATCAAGCCCCTGAGGAGTGCAACTATAAGTGTCAAAGTAGTATTTTCCTGCCAAGGTGTGTATTACACATAGTGCTAAAGCAACAGAACTACCTGGTTTTCAGAGTTAAGTAGTGCTGCAGACATCTTCCAAAATGTATTCACTTACAGACACGGAGGCACAAGAAATACTGTTAATGCTTATGAATATCATTAAAAAACACTTTGTATTTCATATTTACACAGGTATGCCAGACATATTAACAGAGGGCAAAACAGAGGTAAACATTTTAAAACCAAGAAAAGTATTGCAAAGCATTGCATTAAAGTACCACAGCGCCCTCTATTGACTAAGTCTAAATGCTTTGACTGGAGTTCGACTGCCTGTTTAACTCAAGATACAATACATGAACAATTTACTAGAATAGATTTGAGTACATGTGCAATGTTTTCATTTACAGCTACCAAAATATGCTTGCTAGGAGTTAACTAAAAAATGGTACAAAAAAAAAAAAAAAAAAACATGTAAAAGGAATGATAAAGAACAAAAAAAAAGTGCTTCACAGTTAGGCTTTGGGAAAGGCATGCTGAAAGCCATCTGTGTCATGGGCAGGCTGTGTCTGCGTTTAAGCAGTTGCTGCATGAGACAGGTGCCATGCTCCCCCGGGATGGTTTAGAGGCAGAGTAAACTGATTTCAGTAGTGGGCAAACCCCCTCACATTCCACACCACCTTAAAGATTAACTGTGGCCTCTGGCATGTGAATCACTGCCCTCGTACAGTTCATGGTAAACGCTATAAGGAGGACAATGTAAATGTGTTTACACCTCATTCATCTGATGCGCATGCTGTCTTCAGGTAGCCTGAGAGATGAACTCCGTACAGACGGCACTCAGCAAGACATGCCAACTATATTAGCAAGATCTCCATATTAGCAAGTTATCAGAGCAACAACTGGTCAGACAAATGAATCAGGTTTAAAATTTCTTAACAAGACGATGAGGGATGGGGCAGCTTGCCCATGACAGAGCCTTTATTAATTTATTTGCGCAGTATAGGCAGCTTAAATAAAATGTGTTATGGGAAAAGGCCTGTGCTCCGCTGCCAAGCTATTTGGCTGATAAAAACAAACGTTTCTAATCAATACATTTACATTCATTTATTTAGCATTTATTAACTTACATTGTTACAAAGTGTTTCTGTTTTAACATACATTTTAGAATATATATTTCTAGGGCTGTCAACAGTAAAGCTGCTCTGGAATGATGTCTATTGTGAGAAGTGCTAATTAAATTTGAGTTGAATTGAAAACGTTTCACTTCCAGTTTATACTCTGTGGCAGGAAAAGCAACAGCAGACACCATGGGTGAAGTGTCAGGACTCAAAGAGGCTTTTTTTTAACATAAAAACAATCCAAAATGGGGGAATAAAGTGTCTAAGGGGAAACGGTGTCATTTTCCAACAAATCTGCTGTTTATTTGGACCCCATCTGGACCCCAATTCCCTATTGAGAGTCTCTGCATTATTCTGTCTTCTTGTGCATTTGTCTTATGTGAACAACCAGCCTTTTTGGGAGACTTGAATGAGTTAGTGTCATTGTAAAGCTCCAATATTTGAGAAATCAAAGATTTGGAATAACCAACTTATCCTGCAGTGACTGAAAGTGTCAAGCCTTTGGCCTTCATCTGGACATCCTCCTGTCACAGAGTTTCAGTCACCTTAGAGCAGCCCGTCATCTTGCAATCTCAAGTAAAAAAAATGCAAGGAATGCTGTAAATTAAATAGGATTTGTCATATAATTAAGGA
The DNA here is from genome assembly GCF_049309525.1 of Garra rufa. Lineage (NCBI taxonomy): Eukaryota > Metazoa > Chordata > Actinopteri > Cypriniformes > Cyprinidae > Garra > Garra rufa. The sequence goes on from NC_133380.1 coordinate 17,103,292, forward strand.
AATTAGCACCAGGTACAAATAAGAAGGATCATACAAAATGCATGTATTTATTTGGTACTGACCTGAATAAGATTTTTCTCATAACAGATGTTTACATATAGTCCACAAGCGTGAATAATAGTTGAATTTATAAAAACAACCCTGTTTAAAAGTTTACATATGCTTGATTTTTAATACTGTGTTGTTACCTGAATGATCCAAAGCTGTGTTTTTATTCTTTTTTGTTCAGTGATAGTTGTTCATGAGTCCCTTGTTTGTCCTGAACAGTTAAACTGCCTGCTGTTCTTTAGAAAAATCCTTCAGGTCTCACAAATTCTTCGGTTTTTCAGCATTTTTGTGTATTTGAACCCTTTCCAACAATGACTGTATGATTTTGAGATCCATCTTTTCACACTGAGTTTATCCTTTTCACTATGCATTAAGAGCCAAGGGTGTAAACTTTTGAATAGAATGAATAAGTGTACATTTTTCTTATTTTGCCTAAATATATATATATATATATATATATATATATATATATTTTTTTTTTTTTTTTTTTTTTTTTTTCATTTAGTACTGCCCTTCAGAAGCTACAGAAGCTACAGAAGATACTTACATGTTTCCAAGAAGACAAAATAAGTTAAATTTACCCTGATCTTCAAATTCAAGATCCCTCAGTTGACCTCAGAGTAAAAATATGATTTTAAAATCATACTGTCATTGTTGGAAAGGGTTCAAATACACAGAAATGCTGAAAAAATGTTTGTGGGACCTGAAGGATTTTTTTGAAGAACAGCAGGCAGTTTAACTGAATCATTTAGGTAACAACAGTATTAAGAATCAAATGTATGTAAACTTTTGAACAGGGTCATTTTTATAAATTCAACTATTATTTTCTCTTGTGGACTATATGTTAACATCTTTTATGTGAAATATCTTATTCAAGTCAGTACTAAATAAAATAAAAACATGCATTTTGTATGATCCCTTTTATTTTTGGTAAAAAAATTACTTCAAATAGGACTAAGCAGTGACTGTGAAATTGAGTAAAATATAGATTGTTCTCTTCTGTTAATCTCTACAAAACACTGCTTTATAAACCAATTTTAAATATTACCATGATCAGGGATCCTCAAAGAGTTTAGCTCTGACCCTAATCAAACACACCTGAGCATGCTAGTCAAGGTCTTCAGGATCATTAGAGAATCACAAGTAGGTGAGTTTGATCAGGGTTGGAGCTAAACTCTGTAGTTCATTGGCCCTCCTGGGTAAGATCTGAGGAACCCTGATCTAAAGTATGTAAAATTAAAACATCATTATGGAGGACAAAAAGCAGCAGTTAATTTTGCTACACCAGTCATGTTGCTGATCGTCACCACATCAGTATGAAGTAGCCTGGGGACGCTTAATGCATTACTGGAATGAGGCAGGGGATTGCTGCGATATCCCAAAGTGCGACCGCTTGTCTGCATTGGTTTAGATAAAGCCACGTGGCGGTGAGATAGCCGAGCAAAGGTATGCCGTGACAGGGCATAAATAGAAAACCAGCTAAAGATGCTGGTATCCCCAGCTAGGGCCAAAGGCTATGACTTAGCCCACCAAAAGACAGACTATTGTCTGAAGCCACAGGGGCAGGAGCAGAGTCTCTTAACCCCCCACTTGCTAAAAGACTAATTGACTCATACGTTCATTGCCTGTTTGTGTGTTTATGTTGGGCTCTGCTCAGGGTATTGAGTGAGATTACAGAAGAGCTGAGGTATTAACTCTTGTCTCCTCAATATGCTTTCCCGTCTCCCGTTGGATGGATTGATGACTAGCGACAAAGACAGGACAGTTGCTAAAAGGTTTTGCGGACGATTAGCTGACAGTGGCTCCTGCTAACTGGCACCAGTGAATTCTCCTTTAATGGGCTTTGGCGGACACCGGCACTATTTTATTTGAAACACCGACATGCTTTACTATTTTTCTATTACCACTTGCAGGGCTGGGTGTTTATTTGTATTATCAGGTCTTATAGGACAAATTAGGTATGTATGTGTGCTGCTCCTCTCCCTTAAAACTGTGTGTGTGACTAAATCTCAACCTCCCTCCACTTCACTCTCTAAGCCTGCTGGCATTTGGTGCACAATGATCTAAAACAACTGTGACCCAACTGCACTTGCAACTTTGATTCCAGGAATCCTTGTTTCAATCAGGATGATCTTACTTAACTCTACTGTTTCGTAACAACCGATAAATATGCTGATAAATATACGCATGCACAAGAGTTACTGTGGTTATTTCACAGCTATTTTAATCTTCCTAAACCTTGCGTATGTATAATAAGATTTCAAATCTTACAGGCACCCTCCGATTTCCTTATCTCTCACGTTTTATCTGTCTGTCAACGTTTTTTTATGTGCAGTCCTGCAAGTGAGGCTGTACATAACCCAGCTGCCACACTTATGAAGCGTCCCAGAATAGCCCTCAACTGGTCTGCTATATCTAACCAAAGTGCAAGAAAGTTGCCGTCATCAATGTAACACTCCATGCTTTGCCAAAAGATAGCTGCAGTTCCATCAACGACAACCATTTGTAGTTATTGCACTAAATTGCTATGAGGTTTGATAACAATAATAGCAGTAACAGGTTCCAAAGTTGTTCGCAATGCTGTCTGCGTCCTGTAAACTTGTCATTTTGTTGAATCATTTCTTACTCAAACAATGAGCAGAGCAACAGTGCTCTGTCTTTAACAATAGGCCTTGTCTATTGCTCTTAGTCTGGAATGTCAGCCTTTGGCATGAGGCAGGGATGGAGTATTCTCGTCTATATCGGGACACTATGAGACCCCTCCCCTTTTGGTCCACACTCTTTACTCCTTTTCCACATACAAGGACACCAATTTCAAGGTCAGATCCACTGGGGCCGGTGTGTAAAAAGAGGCGCTCCGCTCCAACACACTCAATTACTGCACTGACACCATAGTGGAAAAGTAGCAGCGGCTGCCTGCATAATAAGCTGAATTTAGGCCTGTTATTTTAGCATTTGTCTGGAAAGTTCTGCACCACACCTGCCGTTTCGTATGACAAAAATGTGTGTTGGCAGTGGATGTGTGAATTAATTATTATATGAGAAGCTCTGAAGCCACATGCAGTTGCTACCTTAAAAATATTTGAAATTGTGCAATTAGCGTTGTTGATTGAATCATATTAAATTATATTATTCACAAATAAAAAAATATTATATATAGTTTTTTATCATTTAATGCACAATAATATTTTGATATAATATTTATTAGAATTTATTATCATATTATAACTTTTCCCAAGTCTTTCAAAAAAGCTTTAGGGAAAGATTTGGAGTTATTGTGTTGATTTCACTACTACTAAATCAGAAAATTTAGCTTGTTTCCATGGTGGAAAGAAAATCTGTCTTAATTATGTTGCTATTATCATTAAGGGCAGTGCATCTTAGCTTATATTGGCATATATTTTTAGCATCCCAGCTCATGTCAAGCACAAGGGACCCTTTAGTAATTTTGTCTAGGGTTGCATTTACTGCGGGCCACACACACACAATGCCTCCCTCCACTGGCGTTTACAACAAAGGATTCCGCAAACAGGCAATTAGAGTAAGGGAGAAGACTGAACACATGGCCATTATGTTCACCTAATACTTGTCCTGTATGTTGAGGAGTGAATTGTTGACGAGTTATTGAAGAGATGTTAAAGAGCCAATGGTAAGGGTGTTGCTTGTTGCCGCTGAGTGGGTCTCTGTAACCTTTATCCAAGCAGGGACCGGGGGAATTTACAGTCACCACAGCCGCTCAGATGATTGTCAGTGTTGAAAAGAAAATATAACTCTAAAAAAAAGAGAGAAACATTCATTCTTAATTATTAATGCCTTCATTAAAAACTGTTCAGTGTTAAGTTATGCATAATTGTGCACGTGTTATGATTACAGCAGTTACAGAGATGATAGTGTCAACATTAGCACTAAACATTATTTTAGTGGCCGATAGTCACCAACAGAAATAAATGATTAAGTCACTAATTGCTTGCATAAATTACTAAACTTTTTAGTAACAGGTATTTATTTTGAAGTGAGAAATGTACAGAAGTTTAAAAAATAAAATATGTTTTAAAAATAATATTCAAAAATTAAAATAAATGAACATTAAAAAAAATTAATCTGCATTTTTACTTATACTAAATAATCTAAAAATATAATTTTTAATGATTGTATTCAAATATTTAAATAATTGTTTATATTGCTGTAGTCTTGATAGCTGTTTCCATTGTCAAAAAGCAAAAACATAAAATAAATAATAATTTTAATTTTTTCAAATTAGTTCAGTACCGCTATTGATCTGTAGAAAATAAATGTAAAAATGCAAAAAGAAAGAGAAAAACAACAACACAGGTTTCTAATAAGTGCCCTCCACTTAGCCTGCATAATATAATGCTGCTATAAAAATAACTAAGCTTGGGTTTGGGTTAAGATAAAAATGTGGCTTGCCCTTTTGTGTCAGTTTGGGCACACGGTAAGCACCAATAGGCGCTAGAGGAGGTGACACATGACAATTTCCGTAACCGTGACCTTGGAGGAGATGATAAAAGGAGTTTGGCCACTCCACCCATTCAGTCCGTGTTAAGGTCAGTTAGCAAATTATGACTGGACACCTTAACTCATTTCATTTCATAATAATAACAAAAATCATAAAATGCCATCAAACCAGTTTGTTAAAACTAAAAAATTATATTCTGTCAATAATTATATGCTTTGTTTTATACATTTTACTTTACATAGTGATTGTAATTATCCCTGCAGTGTTAACAAGTTAATATTTGTCAACATAATATTAAATAAACAATTTACATTTTTCTAAATGATTTCATTTTAAATGTAAACTAAAATATTTGTCTTCTTTTAAGGTATCTGGAAAGTTTTACCTACAGTAAGTAAGGGAGCGGTGGATTTATCATCATGTCGAGACTGTTGGATATGAAGGAGTTTGGAGAAGCGGCTGCATTTCTGCGCAAATCCGACCCGGAGCTGCTGGCAGTACAAACCGTGGCGTTTGATGGTACTTGAAATACATTTTCAACTGACTTCAACAAATGTTTTTTTTTTTTTTTTTTTTTTTTTTTACGGCGGACACAAGCACTTCAATTCTCTTTGAAATACTTGCCATCTTGTTTACGCGGCTGCTTTTAGGTGTTCGTAGGCTACTTGCATGTTAGGTTCATAACTACTTAATATTGAAAAGGGCATATTGAGGTAAATTTGCCGTTGAATAATTGGATTTATAACAAACAAACCAACGAAAAACTTTGTCGGAGCCTGGATATTTATCACTGACAACCTCCCTTGTGCGCAGGAAAGAAACGCGCTTGGATACCAGATGAAAAGGACGCGTACATTGAGGTGGAAATCAGGGAGATTGATGGTGACAAAGTCATCGTTGAGACCAAAGACGGAAAGGTAAGACTTTTTAGTGAAATTATTTATCATGTCAAAACGATATAAAAACATCCGAATTTGATCATTTGTGGATATGCGAAAATAAACGAACTTTTGCTTCATTATTATTGCTAGTCCTTCTGATTGGTTTTGACTTACTCAATGAAATTAAGCTGTAATAATGATTTTGTAATTTAATACATAAATTCACGAACATTATTGTTTAACGTTTCTAGGCTACTTAAATTTTTTAAATAAAAAACAGCTCATAACAAATGAACACATTTAATTATAGGCCTTAACAGTAGTAATAGTATTAATCTGCAATCCAAGTTAGCTACTTTTTAAACGATAGACTATTTAGCTATCATATTTATCTGCAATGTACATTAGCGTCTTTCACTCTGTATTTTACCTGATCAATGTTTTGATGTTCTTCTAAGCTTTTTTTAAGCCTTTTATTAACTTTTACCAAGTTTATCATATTAAAGTAATACCTTCCACTGAAGCTATTTGTCAATAAAAGCGGTAGTAGTAATCCTTGTGAGTCGCCAGATGGCGACACGAACTATTTTACGTGCGCTAGAATGAAAAGACAAGGACAGCGGAGTGGTATGAAAGTAGCGCCGGTTTGTTGACATGAGCAAGCGGTCATCAGAATCAAATATTTTCTTTAATAATGAAGCATATTAAACTCGTTTTTTATTCGGTCCCATGTTATCTATAACCCTGTTCTGACCCTACTTATTGCCTCTAAATCCTGCAGTGTTTAACTGTGAAGGAGGATGACATTCAACAGATGAACCCTCCGAAGTTTGACATGATAGAGGACATGGCCATGCTCACACACCTGAATGAAGCTTCGGTGCTGAGTAATCTGCGGCGGCGCTACAGCAGTTGGATGATCTATGTTAGTACCATCACATCACAGCTCAAAGCAAAGAAAAGATCTGCCCTTTCTCACTAATCTTTGATGCCACAAATAACCTGACCGGAGCATTAAACATAGAGGGGCGGCACTATTCATAGAGCTTTACAGTCACTGTAATGAATGTAACACTTGGCCTTGCCAAGGGACAAATACAAGTGAATTCCCTAGAGGCATGTCCTTTATAACTGCCACAGTCAGAGTACTTCATAAAGTCATCTGAGGGAAATCTTGTTTTCCTGAAGAGAGTTTAAACAGATTGTGTACATGTGAAAAGTAATAGTAGTTTTGTATCAAAAAGGTCAAGCCAAAACTCAGCTAAAAGTATCAATGCACCTTCGACTTAAGATAAAATTAAAAGTCCAGATACATATGAACAGTGATTATTTTTGGCTTTAAGTGTCATGAAATTATGTATGTACATTACTACTTGTTTTTATGGGCTAGGCTTAAAATACAACCCTTCACCAAGGCTGGAAAAGGGTTGAAGACCTCTGGCCTAAAGAATTGTCCAATTTATCAAGACTGTATATGACACCTGAGATTAATCTTGTCAAATCTTCTCACGGCAGACATATTCTGGACTCTTCTGTGTGACCGTGAACCCGTATAAATGGCTTCCCGTCTACACGGCTCCTGTAGTGGCTGCCTACAAAGGCAAACGCCGCTCCGAGGTTCCACCACACATCTACTCGATTGCTGACAATGCCTACAATGACATGTTGCGCAGTAAGTATTAAATTAAAGGATTTCTTGTCCTCTACAGTAACATATCTCACACTTTAGCCAGTTCAGAAAGGCCTGGTATGACCTGCAACAAATGTGTTATTGTTAACCTCCACAGATCGTGAGAATCAGTCCATGCTAATCACGTAAGTTTGGACTTATCTTTATACATTCTGTACTGATGTGATGTGATGAGAGAGAGAGAGATTTTCAGTGTGGAGAAAGAAAAATTCAGCCTCCAACAATGTCCAACTTTTGATTTTTGTTTTACATTTTGTTGAACTGTTTTTCTTATATGTTCTTTGCTGTGGTCTTTTTCTTTACTTTTTGATTTTAAATTGTCTTATCATTCAATCATTTCTTGATACTCGTAGCGGAGAATCTGGTGCTGGCAAAACAGTAAACACGAAACGTGTAATTCAGTATTTTGCCATAGTAGCAGCTCTGGGTGAGGCAGCGACTAAAAAAGGAGTAAGACACAAGCTCTCTCGGTTTCCCTCAAATCATCTCCCTCTTCTTTTTCAATCAGCTTTTTTACCTCTCATGCTGACAAGTGTTTGTCATTTTCATTTTGAAGTCGCTCCTCATCTAGGTGTCCAGCATTAGTGCTATTGTAACTTGTTTTTCTGTGAAGTTAACTGTTATGGACATCTAGACTGAGGTTTGACTATCCCTTCCATTTGCATATATCTTTTTGCTAATTTTCCCAAATGTTTTTGTGGGGTGAACCTGACTCCATGTCTTTTATAGCTTAACCCCAGCACATCATCTCCTGCATTTTTTTCTTCCTTGTTCTTGAAGTTTTTCTGTGAACCTCTCTTTCCTTGATTTCATTTTCTTTTTCTTTTTTGTCTCCATTTTTAAATCCCTTATTCGTGGAACATTTTTTCTCTGATTATCATGGGGTGTGATTGTTAAATACTGTTTTATTTGATGTGAGCTAACAAAATGTTACCCCATTTTTTCCATTCTTAATCCATGTTCATTTATGAATTAGCATTTTTAGTTTTAATACAAAAAATATGTAAATCTATATTTTAACTATTTTGATGAAACCAGTTATTAACAATCATAATACAATACGTTTTTACATTTGTAAAATAAAAAAAGTATTTAATACTAAAGGTTAATAAACATAGAATAAAATAATAATAACAAAACAGAAAGTGAAAAATATGTACTCTTTTACAAAACAACATCTTTATTTGTTGTCATTTTTTTGTTTTGTTTTAAGGCCCCTGCCACTAAAACAGGGGTGAGTATATCTTCACACGTGGAGACATACTTCATAAACTGCAACAAATAAAGCTGAAAAACTCATAAATTATAAAATTACTTTTCTCAGGGTACGTTAGAGGACCAGATTATTGAAGCAAATCCTGCAATGGAGGCTTTTGGAAATGCCAAGACACTGAGGAACGACAACTCGTCCCGTTTTGTGAGTATTTGACATTATGTAGACCAACATCATAGATTCTAAGTCCAAGTTCACGTAAAGACCTAAAATTAAAAGGACTTCATAGTATAACTGCCATCAAGCATAGTGTACAACCACATGCATCTTTCATTTTTCATCTATATGCATTCATAATAATTAATTTACATTCTTGTATTTTCTTAAATCCCTCTGTAGGGTAAGTTCATCAGGATCCATTTTGGGCCTACAGGGAAACTGGCTTCTGCTGGCATTGATATATGTAAGTAAATGATTCAAAGATTGATGATGGCCTTCTAGTTCATGTCATTCCAAAATGAAATTTTCTAATTATTTCTACAGATCTTCTGGAAAAATCCAGAGTGATATTTCAGCAACCCGGAGAGCGTAGTTATCACATCTACTACCAGATCATGTCACAAAAACAGCCTGAACTTCTTGGTATGATAAATGCCATTATTGTCCAACAATATTTTATTGGCCTGTTATTAATTTAAAAAAAAACCTTTTCTTTCCATGTGGATTTCAGACATGCTCCTGATCTCCTCAAACCCCTACGACTACCATTTTTGCTCTCAAGGAGTGACAACGGTGGAGAGTATGGATGACGGACAGGAGCTTATGGCTACTGATGTAAGCTATAAAATCTCTCATCACCAACAAAGACCGAATTACAAAAAGTGTATTACCTCCAAAATAATTCTCAATTCTCTTTCCCCTCCAGCATGCCATGGACATCCTTGGCTTCACTCCAGAAGAAAAGTACGGCTGCTATAAAATAGTAGGGGCCATCATGCACTTCGGGAACATGAAATTCAAACAGAAGCAGAGGGAGGAGCAGGCAGAGACCGACGGCACTGAAAGTGATTGGAAAACTAGAATCTGGCTTGTCAGTATTACAGTGAAAGAGCAAAACTTGAATCTTGAAACTGAATTTATCTTTCCAGGTGCTGATAAGGCCTCCTACCTGATGGGTGTTAGCTCAGCAGACCTTATAAAGGGTCTTCTGCACCCTAGAGTGAAGGTGGGCAATGAGTATGTGGTTAAAGGACAGAATGTCGAACAGGTGAGAAGTGTTTCCAAAATCCTGTAGCTACAGAAAGAAAAAACATTATTAATTCAAGGAATTTTGCTATCCAAATAATAATGCATGTTGAAGCCACTGACATTTACTGTTAATCTACTGAGATACAAGGAATAAAGCCGCCTGAGAAATCTGCCTGGTATCCAGGCAACTGTTGCAATCTATGTGAGTGACAGCTGTGATCTTCATGTGCTCCACACACATTGTGTGACTCCTCCAGGTTAACTATGCCGTGGGAGCTCTGGCCAAAGCCACTTATGACCGCATGTTCAAGTGGTTGGTGGGGCGTATAAATAGGACGCTCTACACCGCTCTGCCACGCCAGTTCTTTATCGGAGTGCTGGACATCGCCGGCTTTGAGATCTTTGAGGTGAGTGACTCTCGAAATTCCACACCACACTTATCTAGATTTCCGTCGGCATTCACACTTGTGCATCTGTCATGTGGATTCTCTCAACAGCTCAACAGCTTCGAGCAGCTCTGCATCAACTTCACCAATGAGAAACTGCAACAGTTTTTCAACCACCACATGTTCATCCTGGAACAAGAGGAGTACAAACGGGAGGGCATTGAGTGGACCTTTATCGACTTTGGGCTTGACCTCCAAGCCTGCATTGACCTCATTGAAAAGGTTTTTTCCAGTTAAAACAATAAGATGAAGGCTTATTAGAAGAAATATGGAAAAGACTTTGGATTTTGCTTAAAATGTAATAACATACTCCTGAGCTGTTTTCATTTCGTTAGCCCCTAGGAATTATGTCCATCCTTGAAGAGGAGTGCATGTTCCCTAAAGCTACCGACAACAGCTTCAAGGCTAAGCTGTTTGACAATCACCTTGGCAAGTCTGCCAATTTCCAAAAGCCAAGGCCTGACAAGAAGAGAAAGTATGAGGCTCATTTTGAGCTAGTGCACTATGCAGGAGTGGTGAGTTTCTACCAATAATAGAGACTAAATTTAAAGGTCACTTAGGTAGCACTTGAGTATTTGTAATGCATTTTAGATTATTCTTGGTGCTTTTTCTACTAAAAAACAACTTAAACCAGTCAGTTTGGTGGTTTTATCTGGTTTAAGCTGGTCCCCCAGTCTGGACTTAAGATAAGTTTAAGCTGTTTTAATGTCAATATTAAATATTTTTATCTGAATTTCAGGTGCCATACAATATTATTGGTTGGTTGGACAAAAACAAAGACCCCCTGAATGAAACGGTGGTAGTTTGTTTCCAGAAATCAGCCAACAAGCTTCTGGGTAGTCTGTATGAGAATTATGTTAGCTCTGATTCAGGTAAATATACCATACAATCTGTCTGAAATATGCCACAATTCTTTTCTAAACCATAAATGGCTTCTAAATTAATAAATTATTTTTTTACTTTCAGCCTCTGAAACAAAACCAGGTGGCAAGGAGAAGAGGAAAAAGGCTGCTTCCTTCCAGACAGTGTCACAACTACACAAGGTAGGAATATAATTAGACCTTACTGCTAACAACTGATTTTAAACAGAAATAATTATTCGTGGTCAATAAAACAAAAAAATCAAAACTCTACAGTACTGAGAGGGAGGCAGTTAAGACTTGCAGTGATGTTTAGAGAAATGACACATGAACATCACTTTAAGTCTGTGCTGGCTCCTGCTCTGTGTCCACAAAGAGCATCAACAACTCAGGGTAAGTTTAGAAACACACCTGACAATGTGTTGGAGAAGGATGCTTTTGCATGTCATGATTGACTGCATTTTCTTTGTGCAGTGTAAAATGTTAAGAACAGCTGTACAACACAACTTGCATCATTATGATCATTTTGTCTTGATTGTGTGCTTGATTGTTTCTTTTGCAACTGCAGGAAAATCTCAACAAGCTGATGACAAACTTGCGAAGCACTCAGCCCCATTTTGTGCGATGCATCATCCCCAATGAGACCAAAACACCAGGTGCTGTAACCACTGAGCACTTCAACACATCCAAACCAATGGGATTATGATAAAAAACACAATTTCTGATCATCAAACAATTTCACAGTCTGTTTTTAAACTAAAACAACAATTTGAAAGAGTATCCAAGCTGCAAAACCTAACTGAAATATTGTCATCTTATTTGCAGGTATCATGGACGCTTTCCTAGTGCTGCACCAGTTGCGCTGTAATGGAGTCCTGGAGGGCATTCGCATTTGCAGGAAGGGATTTCCTAACAGAATTCTTTATGCCGATTTCAAACAACGGTGAGCTACTATTGACACACTTTATTTACTCACTGAGTATGTAAAAATGAACAATGACCTACAATAAAATCTTGGCAAAGAACATGTTTTGAGAATTTTAAAGGCATCAACACAGTTAAAGATGAACTGTGTTATTTCTGGGGTGCTAGTGGCAAAAATAAATATAGCTTTAAGCAGCGATTTAAGGCATTTAAGCAAATATGGACAAATATATTACATTATTGTTTAGGAAGCCTGTAACCTCCTAAATCAATGACTGAAAAAATACAGGTCATTTGCCACAGAAATATGTGTTTTCTTAATGTTTATGACTGTTATAACTCCAGCTATGGCCTGATCTCCTGAAAACTTTGCATACTTGTTTAGAATCACCTGTCACAGGTGCTCACCAGGTTTTGTGAAGTTTTGAGTTTTCCTTAAGGCTTTATAGGATTTTGGGTACATTTGGACAGACCCCTTTTCGAAATTACCCTGTTATAGCTTCCCAAAGAGTAAATTAATTTATTTTTTGATAATTATTGACCAAGAGTCCAGAGAATTGTAGTGCAGTGTTTTTTGCCATATTGAGAGAAAAACCTAGGACTAGTTTGCAAAAGTAGGTTTTTACATCTTCTCAATCATTTACCAAACGGTTTGATTGACAGCAGTGGTTCTAGAGGCAAAATTGTCCGGAATGAGGAAGTCTATTATATATTATGTTTTTTTTTTCACATATGTGCGAAAAACAGTCATTTATGCCCTTGAAAAATGCGATGTTGCCCCCCCAGTGGCCGATTTCTTTCAAATTTCTCACAGACCTTTGGGGCCGTGAGTCAAACAGGCCCACGGATTTTGTTCTGATCGGCCTCGGTTCAGCTCAACGATTCTTTTCCTGTGACCTCAGATTCAGCTTTTACAAAGATGTTCTGAGTTTGGCAACGATACCTCATTCCGTTTAGGAGTTACAGGCATTTTACTAAAAATGGCCCTGCCCCTTTCAAATTTGACGTCCCTTAGCAAATTTTAAATTATTGATATTCACTCTTCAACTATTCAATCTTTCTGCACTGGTTTGGTTCCGATCGGGCAAAAAACCTAGGGCTAGTTCGCAAAAGTATGTCTTTCAAAAAAATCCAAAATGCTCAAAAATTTCGATCCACTCACAATCCAATCAGAGGTATGCGTTTTGTTTTGCTCAATGACACACTTGAGCCTGTGACTGACGGTTTAGGAGTTATGAGTGATTTAGTATTTTTGATGACTGTAGCGCACCCGTTAGTTAAAAATAAACAATAAGGATGTCGATATTCCTACTCTTCGCAGGTATCGCATTCTGAATCCTCACGCTATCCCTGATGACAAGTTTGTGGACAGCAGGAAGGCTGCAGAGAAACTTCTGTCTTCACTGGATATCGACCATAATCAGTATAGATTTGGACATACTAAGGCAAGTCAGACCTCATTGCTTTCAGCCTCAAACAACGGGACATCAATCACAGGTTAAACTCTGTGCACAAGACAAAATGGGCTTATTCAACCTTTCTGTGTCTCTGCATTACAGGTGTTCTTTAAAGCTGGTCTGCTGGGACATCTGGAGGAGATGAGGGACGAGCGTCTGGCTAAAATTCTAACTCTGCTGCAGGCCGCCACCCGTGGCAAACTCATGAGGATGGAGCTGAAGAAGATGACGGAGAGGAAGTAATACATTGTTTTATGCAAAAGATCTTACAATATAAAAGACTTATAATATAAAATATTCAGTCACATTAGCAAAATTTCACCTCACACAGACATCGCTTTCAAGCCGAGCATCTTTCTGTTGGTCATGCATCTTTCGCATTACCAGCTTGAACCTGATGCAAAATCTGCATGGGGAAATCTTTTGCCCTATTACAGAATTCCAAATTATGCGGATTCCTATTGAATTACTTCAAATGTGAACACAGCGTTACCCTAGCAGTCCACTTGCACAGAGAAACATGCTTCTGTATGCTTATATTCTCCATACTCTTACTCTAAAGTGATGCCGTCCCACACAAATATTCACAAACTATACTGATATCCAACAGGTTCACTCCTAATAAAGTTAGCAACAAGCTGTTGTCACATGATATCTCTCAACCCTCAACATATGAGAGGTATTTTGGGGCCATGTGGATGAAGTGTGTGAGGCGTGTGTCTTAAAACATGCATTTGTCCATGTGTGCATGTGTGGCCGAGACCTTTCATATGCTCCGACACTCTCTGTGAGGTTCTCCATGCCCATATTCATGACCTCCGCCCTTCCCCTTATTAGACAATGCAGACGGTGTCCTCAAAGCCCAGAAGCCCAGTGGGTCACATGGCAGCTGCTCACCCCACTCCCCACTAAAAATACAGGCCAGCCCCCTGCTCAAAGGCCTGTTTTGCCAAGGCGCCTGTGCCTCTAAAGGACCACATTGAAAGCATATCTGCAGACTGGCAAAGGATTAAAGCCGCTGGTCCACAGAAGGCCTCGGTTTCTAAATAAATATTAGACACTTCACCTTTTGGGTGGCCTCGAGCACAGATGCATGGCAGCCATTTGATCAGACTGAATTCTCTGCCGTCATCCGCTAACATATAACGACAGTACTATGAAAGCAAGCGCATGACATCTGAAAGTCACCCCAGTAATAGACTAACTAAAATGAGCCTCGTTTCATGCATTCATGGACGTGAGCCAGTGGGTCATATGAGGGCGATCATATGAGTTTTCCCATGATCAGTGTTGTTATTGTTAACTAAAACTATTAAAATCGTTTTCACTAACTGAAGTAAAGCTCAAATAACAAGAAATTAAATATAGATATTAGAACACTACCAAAATTTGCTGGGCAACTAACTGAATTAAAAATAGGTTTTAGTTTAAGTACTAAACTTACTAAAGCTAAACTTGAAAATAAAATAAAGCGAATGAGAAAAAAGACATTTAAAAAAACACAAAATACATACTAAAACTTAAAATGAAAATGGTAACTGGAAATGTAAAAATAAACATTCATTAAAAATAATAATAAACAAGTAACACTTTACAATAAGGTGTCATTTTTTAAGATTAGTTAATGTATTAACACAAATGAACTATAGACAATACATCTTACACTATTTATTCTTCTTTGGTAATGTTAGTTAATAAAAATAGTCGTTCATTGTTTGTTCATGTTAGTTCACATAGTAGTCTCAACATTAACTAAGATAAATAAATGCTGTAGAAGTACTGTTCATCTTAGTTAATGTTAACTAATGAACCTTAGTTGTAAAACAACACTGATGCATTATAGTTTGTGGGTTTAAATTGTTAACACAAGGTTTTTATGGTCAATATATAAATAAATTATAAGATGATTGTGTTACAATAACAAAGAACGATAAACTGCAATTCTAAAACTAAAATGGAAGTTGTATTGTTAGGGAACTAATTGGGTAAAATAGTCACTCAATATGATGACTGTAGGAATTGAAGCCTGGCCTTTCAGTTTTTAGAGCCAATCACTTGATGTAACTGGACCAGCCTAATGTAAAATACAGTATTCCAGCATAATTTGACATAAAGAAACTAAAATGTAAAACAAATAGTTCAGCCAAAAATGAAAATTCTCATTAATTACTCACCCTCATTACGTTTCAAACCCACAAGACTTTCGTTCATCTTCCGAATACAAATTAAGATATTTTTGATTAAATCTGAGAGCTTTTTGACCCTGCGTAGACAGCAATATAACTGAAATGTTCCCAGACCCAGTACGAAAGTCTTACAAGTTTGGAACAACATGAGAGTGAGTAATTACTGACAGGATTTAAATTTTTGGCTCAACTATTGTTTAGTTTTTGATCAATAGTTTTTGATCTTGGCCTATTCAAGTATATAGGAGCTATCCTTGTATCATCAAGATGGCCACCAAGTGGACTAACATGCATTAAAAAGACTGATTTTGCCTAACTCTTGTCATTAGGGAGGCTCTGATGATCATCCAGTGGAATATCCGGGCCTTCAACTTCGTGAAGAACTGGCCGTGGATGAAACTCTTCTTCAAAATCAAGCCCCTGCTGAGGAGCGCTGCCACGGAAAAAGAGCTGGCCGCTTTAAAAGAGGAGTTCCTCAAGCTGAAGGAGGCACTAGAGAAATCAGAGGCCAAACGTAAGGAACTGGAA
The DNA here is from genome assembly GCF_049309525.1 of Garra rufa. Classification (NCBI taxonomy): domain Eukaryota; kingdom Metazoa; phylum Chordata; class Actinopteri; order Cypriniformes; family Cyprinidae; genus Garra; species Garra rufa. The sequence continues at coordinate 17,119,250 of NC_133380.1, forward strand.
GAAAAACAGGTCAGCCTGATCCAAGAGAAGAATGACCTTTCCCTGCAGCTTCAGGCAGTGAGTATCATACAATATCAGTTTGCAGTTCAAGTGGCAAACATACTGTTTGCTCACACACCCTACATGCATAAAAGTACCATTCTTCTCCAAGTCACAATTTTGGCATGATCCATGATCCAGATTATCTATATTTAGTTTTAAGGGAAAGAAAATTATGAAGATGATTTACAAAAATAGGGTTTTAATGCTCTTAATCAATAAATGATGAAATACAGTTGAGGTCAAAGGTTTACTTACGGCTTGCAAAATCCGCAAAATGTTAATTATTTGACCAAAATAGGTGGGATCATACAAAATGCATGTTATTTTTTATTTAGTACTGACCTGAATAAGATACTTCACATAAAAGACATTTACATATAGTCCACAAGAAAAAATAAGTTGAATTTATAAAAATGACCCCGTTCAAAGGTTTACATATACTTGATTCTTAATACTGTGTTGTTACCTGAATGATCCACAGCTGTGTTTTTTGTTTTGTTTAGTGATAGTTGTTAATGAGTCCCTTGTTTGTACTGAACAGTAAAACTGCCCGCTGTTCTCCAGAAAAATCCTTCAGGTCCCACTAATTATTTGGTTTTACAGCATTTTTGTGTATTTGAACCCTTTCCAACAATGACTGTATGTTTTTGAGATCCATCTTTTCACACTGAGGACAACAGAGGGACTATATGCAACTATATGCAATATGCAACTATTACAGAATGTTCAAACACTTACTGATGTGCTTCTGAAGGGCAGTACTAAATGAAAAAGATATGATATTTAGGCAAAATAAGATGAATGTACACATCTTCATTCTGTTCAAAAGTTTACACCCCTGGCTCTTAATGCATTATTTCTCCTTATGAAGCATCAGTGAGCATTTGAACCTTCTGTAATAGTTGCAAATGAGTCCTCAGTTGTCCTCAGAGTAAAAAGATGGATCTCAAAATCATACAATCATTGGAAAGAGTTCAAATACACAAAAATGCTGAAAAACCAAATAATTTGTTGGACCTGAAAGGATTTTTCTGAAGAACAGCAGGCAGTTTTTCTAAATTCAACAATTATTTTCTGCTGTTACTATATGTAAACATCTTTTATGTAAAATATCTTACTCAGGTTAGTACTAAATAAAAGATTACATGCATTTTGTATGATCCCTCTTTGGTATGGTCCAAAAAGGATAAAATTAATTGTACATGTTCAAGTGTTAAAATGCTTGAATTTCATTTCAAATCACTCTACAGGAGCAGGATAACCTGGCAGATGCAGAAGATCGTTGTGACCTTCTCATCAAGACCAAGATTCAACTTGAAGCCAAAGTGAAGGAGATGACCGAACGCCTGGAAGACGAAGAGGAGATGAATTCCACCATTCTTGCAAAAAAACGCAAGCTGGAGGATGAGTGCACTGAGCTAAAAAAGGACATTGATGATCTGGAGATCACCTTGGCCAAAGTGGAAAAGGAGAAGCATGCCACTGAAAACAAGGTGAGCATGTTCTGTTGAAGAACAATGAAGTTCAAGCTTTGTCAGACTGTGAAGTATGTTAAACTAATTAAAGTCCCTTTTCATAGGTAAAGAATCTGATAGAAGAGATGGCGGCTTTAGATGAAACAATTCTAAAGCTCACTAAAGAGAAAAAGGCCCTACAGGAGAGTCACCAGCAGACGTTGGATGACTTGCAGACGGAGGAAGACAAGGTCAACACTCTGACTAAGGCCAAAGCCAAGTTGGAGCAGCAAATAGATGATGTAAGTTGGATGAATGTTGTCAGGACCAAACATGAGAATAAATCAGGAATCGCTAATACACTATAATCCCATGTTTTAGTTGGAGGGGTCCTTGGAACAGGAGAAGAAATTGCGAATGGACCTGGAACGGGCCAAACGCAAGCTGGAGGGCGATCTGAAGCTGGCCATGGAGTCTCTTATGGACCTTGAAAACGACAAGCAGCAATTAGAGGAAAAGCTAAAAAAGTAAAAAACGAGCACGTCAGGATGCTTTGAAATAAAAAACGTACGTCTGTGTTTTTAAAATTGTCTGTTTTTTTTTGTAGGAAAGATTTTGAAATGAACCAGATTAGTTCAAAAATTGAAGACGAGCAAGTACTAATCATCCAGCTTCAGAAGAAGATCAAGGAATTGCAGGTGAGTCAATCCAGTTCAATCTCTAAGTTTATGTCTCTTTCAGAACATATATTAATTCAGCTTTTCATTGCGTTTAAGGCTCGAATTGAGGAGCTCGAAGAGGAACTGGAAGCAGAGCGTTCCGCGCGTGCGAAGATGGAGAAACAGCGATGCGACGCATCCAAAGAGCTCGAAGAGCTCAGCGAGCGTCTCGAGGAAGCTGGAGGTGCCACTTCAGCCCAAATTGAGATGAATAAGAAACGGGACGCAGATTTTCTCAAACTGCGTCGCAACCTTGAGGAGGCCATATTGCACCACGAGGCTATGACTGCCGCACTGCGCAAAAAGCATGCGGACAGCGTGGCTGAACTGAGTGAGCAAATCGACAGCCTTCAGCGGATCAAACAGAAGTTGGAGAAGGAGAGAAGTGAGGCCAAGATGGAGGCAGATGACCTCACCTCCAATTTAGAGCAGCTGGCAAAGAGCAAGGTGGAAAATATGATCCATGTTGCACCACATTCTGATCTAATTTAACTGGCATTGATTTACCGTTGACTTTAACACTGAATAATCAAGGGCTGATTTCAGTTGGGCTCAGGTTTAAATCTTTTTAGTTGGCTGAAATTTGCTTGTATATACTATTATCAAGTATATTTTATACAGTAAGGTTAAAAGCATTTAAGGTATAATGAATTTACAAAGAACATAGCTCAATGTTAATTTTAAATACACTCAAACATACAATTCAAGTTGAATAAATTAAATTAACATTACTAAATTTTAACAAACATGAATATACAAAAAACACTAGTATATCAATGAATTAACATTAACCTAGATTATTAAATCCTGTAAAAATGAATTCATTAATTTGTTGATTCATTATGTAAAATAAAACATACAATGTAGTCAAAGCAACATTTCTTGTTTTCATTTACTTTAAAATAATGTGCTAAATTAACTAAAACTATAGACATTAAAAAAAAAAAAGTTTTTTAATAAAAATGTAAAAAATATACATTAAAATGATGAACATTAAGATGTTAGTCTCTTCGGTACTTGCTATAAATTATATGAATAAAATGTATTTAGTCAAAATACATACTATATATGTGCATCCTCTGTTTTATTAATGTCTTTTTTTATGTTTATATTTAGATATATATGGCATTATTTCTTACAGATAAATGGTACCGACAGTAAATATAAATATCCCTAACAGTAAATATACACAACAATTAGATACATTACCCAAATTAATAATAAAAAATAATTTAAGAAAAAACAAATATATTAAAATAATCCAAAAAAAAAAAAAACAATAATTAAAAAACATTTAAAAAATGTTACAAAAATTATATTACAAATTAATAAGACATCAATTTTAATAACAAACAATATTATTAACTAAATAATAATAATTATCACAGTAGGACAATCAATTTGGTACCAAATCTGAAAGTGCTCTACTTTCCAATATGGGTATTTATTTATTTATTAATTATTTTTTTCTTCTCTTCTTCGTTATTCTTTCCCCTAATGCATTATCTAACATAAATAAGGCTTAAGAAAACATAATTTACAACAATTTAAATCAAAAGATTGAATTCCTTTAATTTTCAATTATTTGAAATTTACTAAGAGTACTACTTTATAATACTATGACAGATTGCCATAAAATAATTGCAGATTGTTCCAATAAAAGTGCAAAAAAAATTAAAAGCCTTATTACCCATTTCAGACTGAACTTTAGTCATAAAAAAGTCACTACACACACACATATATGTTTCTTGAACAACAAATCAGCATATTAGAATGATTTCTGAAGGATCGTGTGACACTGAAGATAGAGTAATGATGCTGAAAATTCAACTTTGACATTATATAATATTTAGGAATAAATAACATTTTAAAATATATTCAAATAGAAAGCAGTTATTTTAAAAAGTAAAAATATTTAAAAATATTACTGTTTGAAACAACTTTGGATCAAATAAATCCAATAAATAAATAGTAATAAATAGTATAATTGTTTTTGATGTACAACACATACATATTCATACAATTTTATGAAAATATTTTAGGCTGCCACTGAGAAAACGTGTCGCCTCTATGAGGACCAGATGAATGAGTCAAAAGCCAAAGTGGAGGAACTCCAAAGGCAACTCAGTGACACCAACACACAGCGAGCCAGAGCTCAAGCTGAAAGCGGTAAACAAACAAACAAACAAACTACCTATTAAGCAAATACAGACCTAACAAGAACCCCTGCAACATTTATGCATTGGTTTGAGACATCTAATAGTCCTAATTTTTCCATAATACAGCTGAGCTTGGCAGAAAGCTGGAGGAGCGTGAATCTCTGGTATCTCAACTGCAGCGCACCAAAAACTCCCTCAGCCAAAACATCGAGGAGCTCAAGAAACAGCTAGATGAAGAAACCAAAGTAAGAGAAAGATTTTTCTCACTGTGTTTCTGCTTTTATGTGGAACAAATTTCTATTTTTGATTTGTCTATGGCATCTGCTCCTTTCAGTCAAAGAATGCCTTGGCTCATGCCCTGCAATCATCCAGGCATGACTGTGATCTACTGAGAGAGCAGTATGATGAAGAGCAAGAGGGCAAATCTGATCTGCAGCGTGCACTGTCCAAGGCCAATGCTGAAGTCGCTCAGTGGAGGACCAAGTATGAGACAGACGCCATACAGAAGACAGAGGAACTCGAAGAAGCCAAGTGAGTGTGTGGACTAGACAGGACATAATGACTGGCTTCATTTGATTAACACTGAATAATTAAATTCCATACATTGACAGGAAGAAGTTGGCCACCCGCCTGCAAGAGGCTGAGGAACAAGTCGAGGCATCAAACGCAAAGTGCTCCTCACTAGAAAAGACCAAACATCGGCTGCAGTCGGAGATTGAGGATCTCGTAGTAGATCTGGAGCGCTCCAATGCAGCCGCCGCTGCCCTGGATAAGAAGCAGAGGCAATTTGACAAGATTCTGGCTGAATGGAAGCAGAAGTACGAGGAGTGTCAGTCTGAGCTGGAGTCTTCACAGAAGGAGTCTCGAAATCTGAGCACAGAGCTGTTTAAACTCAAGAACTCTTATGAGGAGGCTCTGGACCATCTGGAGAGCATCAAAAGGGAGAATAAAAATCTGCAAGGTATGTTTCAAACTTTATGAATTTTGATTGAGAAAATAACCCTAAAATGTGACTTATCAATACCTTTCATGTTCTAACAGAGGAGATTTCTGACCTGAATGACCAAATAAGCCAGGGCAGCAAGACCATTCATGAGCTTGAGAAGATGAAGAAGGGCTTAGACCTGGAGAAAACTGAAATTCAAGCAGCCCTGGAGGAAGCTGAAGTATGAAGTTTCTTTGTGTCTGAAACTTTTGTAGTTGAAAACCAGAAATGAGTCACATTTACGTTTTGCCAAAAAAATATACTTGCGTACTAATTTAATTGTGACCCTGGACCACAAAACCATTCATAAGGGTAATTCTTTTAGCTTTCCATTGATGTATGGTATTGTTAGGATAGGACAACATTTGGTCGAGATACAACTATTTGAAAAACGTGGAATCTGAGGGTGCAAAATATTGAGAAAATTGCCTTTAAAGTTGTCCAAATGAAGTTCTTAGCAATGCAATTACTTATCAAAAATTAAGTTTTGATATATTTACGTTTGATACTTTACTTAATATCCTAATGATTTTGGCAAAAGAAAAAAATCGATAATAATAACACACTACATCACATTTTTTTTTTAAATAGAGTGGTAGATTTTCTGTTGGCTTTTTCTGTCTTTTTTAGGTCTTTTTTAGGTTACATAGTGCATCTATTTAAAAATGGCTTGAATCAAGTAAAACCTCTTTTTTTAAAAACTTATTTTTTTAGATAATGACTTAAAGGGACAGTACACCCCAAAAAAAATTACGTCATTAATCTAATACCTAAAGGACCTAATTTCATCTTTAGACCACAAATTACGATATTTTTAATGAAAATCGAGAGCTTTTTGACCCTAAGCAACACAACTGACACGTCCAAGGCCCAGAAAGGTAGTAAGGACATCGTTAAAATAGTTAATGTGACATCAGTTGTACTACCTTAATTTTTTGAAGCTACGTGAATACTTTTTGTGCGCAAAGAAAACAAAAATTATGACTTTATTAAAAAATGTCAGTTTGTCAGTGCATGGTACTGTTGTGAAAGTGTGTCGAAGACTGACATAGAAGAGACATACAGACTGACATACAAATCGTTGAATAAAGTCGTTATTTTTGTTTTCTTTGCGTACAGAAAGTATTCTCGTAGTTTCATAAAATTAAGAAAATTTCATAGAAAATATTTTAATTTGTGTTCAGAAGATGAATATAGGTCTTATGGGTTTGGAATGACATAAGGGTGATTAATTAATGACAGACATTTAATTTTTGGGTGAACTATCCCTTTAATGATAAATGAGATCCTTAGAAACAATACACAACGATACATAAAAAAATTAAATTAATTTTCCTGCAATAAGGTTTCTAAAACTAGCTCACAGTATATAGGACAATATCACACCAAAACATATTTAAAGAGACTTGGACTGCCTCATTAAATTCTTATTTTTGTGTCAGGGAACTCTGGAGCATGAGGAGAGTAAGACTCTACGTATACAACTGGAGCTCAACCAGTTCAAAGCAGACATTGACAGGAAGCTGACTGAGAAAGATGAGGAAATCGACAATCTCCGGTGAGTTCTACTTAATGAGAGAATCTTGACTAGCGATGAAGACTGATTATTGAATCATTATTTTCCATTACTCTATACCCACCATTATTGTTTATACTTCAAGGCTTCCTAACTAATTTACCCACCTTTCACTTCTCTAGTCGTAACCATCAGCGTGCCATAGAGTCCATGCAAGCCTCCCTGGATGCAGAAGCAAAATCTCGTAATGAAGCCATCAGGTTAAAGAAGAAGATGGAGGGTGACCTGAATGAAATGGAGGTTCAGCTAAACCATGCAAATCGCTTGGCCACTGAGTCGCAAAAAATGGTCCGCAACCTGCAGACACAGATTAAGGTATATCCAAATGTTACTTTTATTATAACAAACATATTTAAATTATTGCATCAAATGTAAAAAAACAGGTTTGAAGTATTTTCAAATCATGATATGTATGCAGAATTACCTAAGTAAATCATGCCTAATTAACATAAAACCCCCTGTCTTATGAATTAAAAGGACCTTCAGATAGAGCTGGATGAGACTATTCACCAGAATGAAGAACTCAAGGAACAGGCTGCTGTTACTGAACGCAGGAGCAACCTCCTGACTGCTGAGGTAGAAGAACTGAGAAGCCAGCTGGAGCAGAACGACCGTGCCCGCAAACTGGCCGAGTATGAGCTCCTGGAAACCACAGAGAGGGTCAACCTACTGCATTCCCAGGTAATGGCCAGATTTTCCATCAGACTTGATGCATTGATGACCAAAAATGCATAGTAATTTTCCATAATTCTTTCTGCCTCCCCAGAACACGTCTCTGCTCAGTCAAAAGAAAAAGTTGGAGAGTGATATCTCCACATTGTCTACCGAGGTAGATGATGCTGTGCAGGAGTGCCGAAATGCAGAAGAAAAAGCCAAAAAGGCCATCACTGATGTGAGTTTCTTGCATACAGAGGATGGTTTTTGTTAAATATTGTGTACAGGAAATTTAATTTGATTCTTTGAACATGCAGGCTGCCATGATGGCTGAAGAGCTCAAGAAAGAGCAGGACACCAGCACTCACCTGGAACGTATGAAGAAGAACATGGAGCAGACCATCAAAGATCTGCAGATGCGTCTGGATGAGGCAGAACAGATCGCTCTAAAGGGGGGCAAGAAACAAATCCAGAAACTGGAAAGCAGGGTATGCAGGATGACTTTTTCTTAATATATACAGTGCCTTGCAAAAGTATTCATACCCCTTCATTTTGTTAATGTTAACGTTGCAGCCTTATGTTAAACTGCTTTAAATTACTTTGTTTCCACGTCAGTCTGCAGTCCTTACACCATTATGACAAAGCAAAAACAGAATTGTCACAACTTCGTAAATATATTATAAATAAAAAAAATGAAGTACATTGCATAAGTATTCATACCCTTAACTCAGTACTTAGTTGAAGCACCTTTACAGTCTTTTTGATGCAACAACCTTTGCACATCAGCATTTGGCAATTATCTGCCATTCTTCACCTCATCTCTTCACCTCTCAAGCTCTGTCAGCCTGGATGGAGCAGATGCACATTTACATGTTTTTCCAGACATGTTTGATTGGGTTCAAGCCCAGGCTTAGAATGGGCCACTTAAGGTCATTCACAGAGATGTCTATAAGCCACTTCTATAAGCCACTCTTGCTGTGTGCTTAGGGTCATTGTCCTGTTGGAAGGTGAACCTTCTGCCTAGTCTGAGGTTCTGAATGTGCTGGAGTGGGTTTTCATTAAGGCTATCTCTAGATTTTGCTTTGTTGAGCTTTTCTTCTTCTCTGACGAGTCCCTCAGTCTCTGCCACTGAAAAAATGCTATCAGCACACTTTACTTTTGGGATGGTACTTTGCAGGTGATGAGCAGTGCCTGGTTTCCTCCATACATGATGCTTGGAATTAAAGTTCATCAGACCAGAGAATCTTGTTCCTCACAGTCTGAAGGGTCCTTTAAATGCTTTTTGCAAATTCCAAGTGTGTTTTCATGTGTCTTCACTGAGGAGAGGATTGAGTCTTGCCACAATGCCCAAATCAGTGTAGTGTTGCAGTGATGTTTGTCCTTCTGTAAGTTTCTTCCATCTCCACATATGATCATGGAGCTCAACTAGAGTGACCATCAGGATCTTGGTCACCACTCTAACCAAAGCCATTCTCCATCAATTGCTCCGTTTGGCCAGGAAGACAGCTCTAGGAAGAGTCCTAGTTGTTTCAAACTTCTTCCATTAATGGTCATGGAGACTACATGCTACTGTGAGACCTTTTTTCTGAACTCTTTCCAGATTTATAGCTTGATGCAATCCTGCTTCTGTGATCTACATGCAGTTTTTAGTTGTTGTTTTTTTTTACCTCAGGGCTTGGTTTTTGCTCTGTTATGCATTTTCATTTGTTAGACCTTTTATTAAGGTGTGTGTCTTTCCAAATTGTACCCATTCAATTGAATTTGCCACAGGTTAACTCCACTCAACGTGTAGTAAAATCTACAAGCAATATGAATGCTCCTCAGATAAGGGTATGAATTATGCAATGGAATCATTTCAGTTTTTTATTTTTAATAAATTTGCAAAGATGTTAAAAACCTGCTTTTTTTGTTTGTTTTTTTGCTTTGCCATTATTGTGAATGGAGTGTAGAATGATGTGGGGAAAAAATAATTTAAAGCAGTTTAACATAAGGCAGCAACATAAAATGTGAAAATACTTTCGCAAGGCACTGTGAGTCTATAAAATAATGCTGCATGAAAAACCTGACTGACTGTGGTCTTGCGTGTTAATATAAAGTGAACTAATAACTTGGCTTTATTAAGGTGAGAGACCTGGAGAGTGAGCTGGAATCTGAGCAGAAGAAAAGCAATGAATTCCAGAAGGGAGTTCGCAAATATGAGCGAAGGATCAAGGAGCTCACCTACCAGGTACAAACTCCTTCAAATTCAGTTGCTTCAATAGCTTGAGCTGCACTATTCTGGAAATATAAAGTCTGTGGCACCACCTGCTGTTTCTACAGACTGAGGAGGACAGGAAGAACCTGGCTCGCCTACAGGAGCTCATAGACAAGCTGCAGACCAAAGTTAAGACCTACAAGAGACAAGCAGAGGAAGCGGTGAGTTTACAAAAAACCTTAACATTTTATACTTCATGTGTACTTAAAACAACATCACTGATGGTTCCTGCTTATTGTATTGTAGGAGGAACAAGCTAATACTAACTTGACCAAGTACAAGAAGATCCAGCACGAGCTGGATGACGCTGAGGAACGAGCTGAGACCGCAGAGTCTCAAGTGAATAAACTACGCACCCGGACCAGAGACCCGGGTAGCAAGGCAAGTTCTAAGCATGTAGTTACAGCCTTGAATATTGCATTTAAACGTATTAGAATATATACATTTTTTTCTTTATGCTATAATGACTACAGCTTTGTTTTTACCCATTTTAGCTTGCAGAGTGAAGACAAGGCCCTCTCGTACAGTACATGATCACAGCCCACAACTGCAACAGTTTTGTGTGAAAGTGAAATAAATATATGCCTAAAGCTAAGAGAAAGATATCCACCTTATTTTTCAACACAGAAGTAAGCCGTTTTCTTTAAATGTGCAACTTCCGGTTCATTAGCCAATGTAGCAAGAAGTTTAAGCAAAGTGCATTAAATGGTAAAACAGTTTGCACTACAAACCACTGTGTTCATAATTAAGATAATACATTTAAATAATATGGTAAGATGCCAGTTACCAATATTAAGCTGCTAAAAATAGCCGGAAGCCTCGCACATAAAATGTACAAATGGCCGCACCGACTCTTCCGTGAAAAATAAGGTGGATAAAAACTAGTCTTTATGTTTAGACCTGATAAATCTGTATTTCATATTGTCTTTATTTGTACCACTGTATACCGCAATTTCATGACATGTCTTTGATTTTAAACTTTCAAAGATAAAACACAGCCCCTCCTAAAACCCTCTTGAGGAGATAAAATATCTTTTGCACAAAGTAGCGGTGTTTAAAGTGTGTGTGTTTACAATAAATACCTTTAAAAGGTGCTCTCAGAGTCAGCCGTCTTTTCTGTTATTCTGGTCAATATGGCAGTCGTCGTAAACTTATACTGACACCTAGTGGCGTGGATACAGCGTCACACAAACGCAAATGTTTACATTTACTAGTGCCCTTGTAGAAACTCGCTACTAGAGTGAGCGACCCCATTGATTTATTCCACAAGTGCAGGAAGGTTACCGTGGAATAGCGAGTAGCTTTCTAGTTTAATTCTGTGGCGGCCTCCAATGCGGCGACTGTTAACAAAATGTCGTCTAGGATGAAACGGATATGACTGACGTCTTAGTACGTAAGTATTAATTATTGAAAGAATTGTTTTAACGTCACAAGAAATGAGGAAAGAAATTAGTCTACAAAGGGTATCTTTACAATGTATCACACTAGCATATATCCACCTTATTTTTGGAAGTAAGCCGTTGTCTGTGAATGTGCAAGACTTCCGGTTCATTAGCTGCTGTAGGGAAATAAGAAGAATAAAAGATAAACGTGTTTGCACTACAATCCGGTATGTTTGTAAAATAGTGAATATAACTCAAACTTTTTTCTTTCACATTTCATACCTATTCTTCAAGTCAGTCTATGGGTGAGACTTCTGGATCATTAGCCGTTATATAAATAATAATAATAAAATTACAAAAAAAAATAATAAAACAATAAAAATAGAAATAAATATAATAATAATAATAAAATAATATGAATTAAAAACAATAAAAAAAAAATAATAATGAAAATTACAATACAAAAATAAAATATTGATTTGTTTTAAACTATATAAGTAAATTATACAAAAATAATAAAATAAAGTAATAAAAAGTACAATAAAATTATAATAAAAATAATAAATACGATAAAAACAAAATAAAAATGTTTTATAAATAAAATAAAAATAACAAAATAAAAAGTAATAAATACAAAAATGCATAAAACAAAATTATAAAAAATAAATTAAAAAAACTAAAAATAAGTTAATCAAAATAGAAAAAATATATATAATATTAATTTTAAAAAATGAGAATAACGTGTTGTAAACAGTAAAACTGTTTGCACTACAATTTATAATTACAATGATACATCCAAATAATATGTTAAGACACATCAATTTGTACAGCTAAAAATAGCTGGACTTGGCAGCTAGACCCATACAATTTTACAAATAGCCGTGCCTACTTTTACAAAAAAAAAATTTTGGTGGATACTCACACTGAAACCCATTTCTCAATTGCAGTTATACAAAAAAAAAAAAAACAGGCAATGTATGATTTATATTCAAACCGTAATAGATTTCCACAAGTCTATTGAAGCTATTGATTAAAAAAAAAAAAAGAAAAAAAAAAAAAAGAAGAAGCATAAAAAGTAAACACCATCAAATTTTAACTGCCAGAGGCAAGATATTGAATTCAGGTTTATTTAAAGCATTAAGTTTACTGGGCTTGACATGGTTATCACTTGTGACTAAATCCATCCAGACAGAGCGAAGAAAGTGTAGGTATTTAAAACCAAACTCAATCCATGCGAGACATGAACCAAGGCCTGTGGATAAAGAAGAGACATTCATATCCTTTGTGTTGATGCAGCAATCATTCAAATCAGAAAAAGCAAACATTCACACTAATGCTAATATTACAACTGTACACATTCCTGGGGTGACCAACAACAACAAAAAACCTCTGCAGTATTCATTATACCTCTTTATATGAATTGTATGAAATTGTTTTGCCAACGCAAAGCACTGTGACACAGTATAAGGAACCGTTACAAAAAAAGAACATGAAAGAACTCGAACATCCACAGGTTAAAGCGAAGCAACTCTCGTGAAACACATTTAGTCATTTATGCACAGGAACTTTTGCATACACAGTGAACTCAGGTGCAACAGAATAAAAGCCGCAGCATGCTTAAACTATAGGAGTGGGTTAGAAAACAACACCAATGAAACGAGGTAGTTGATTGGAAGTTCTAGTTTAGCGCTTCTAGTCTAGCTCAGCTACCACATCCAGCACAAAGCGACCGCAGCAGAGCAGCACCTTCGCAAGTTCCCGGAGCCTCGTGTTTTGAGCGCAACACAGATTGTCAACGGCTGAGGCCTGTAAAGTTAGAAGATGGCGATTTAGTGGTTTGCTACGGAACGAACGACAGATGGCAGCATGGAGGTCAAGGCTCGCTGGATATTTATGACCATGGTGTGAGTGAACCTGCATAGTTTAACACCTTCAGTGCCCACAAGATATGAAGTGTTTCATTGTGAGAAATAAAAGGGACAATACTATTATTAAAAACTAATTCATACAAAAAATTAAAAATACATGAACTCAAGATCTCTTATTTCATATGTGCTTGATAAAACCTAACAGAAGGAGCAAAGCGATGGAGAATATGAAAAAAAAAGAAAACAGGTTTATGATGCCGTAAGAGAGCAAAATTACAAGAGAAATATGAGAAAATAAATAAGACTCGTCCAAATTCAAATTTCAGTTCTCTGTCATCTACACTGTACAAAGACTTTGACATCAGTCGCTCACCACCTGACAGCTTGGCAAAGGTTCATCCAAGCCACCGTTCATCAAGACACTTTCCGTTTTGCCTCTTTCAACCTAAATTACAAGGCCGACGGTGCAGTTCTCCTCATTCGAGGATGTCTCTTTCCAATCCGAGTTGGACATTTAAGCCTAAATATTTTCCTCTCCTATATTTCTCTATAAAAGGCCCCAAACGAATTCCCCGTAAGAACGCCACCGAAACACAACGAGACAGTTTCAGGTCAGAGGTTCGGCTCTGGATCGAGCTGTCCGGATACCGCGTTCCCTCTCAGTGAATGATGGGATGGGCGATTCTCCGCGGGACGTCCTTTTCACCCGCTGACCTGGAGATGCAAAAGTGGAACATGGGCACCAAGTAGAGAATGGACAGCTCACTGAGCCGTAGCATGCAGTCGGATGAGCCGGGAGGCTGTTCTACACGCTCTCTGGACCGCATCGGAGCGGATCGTGCGAGTCCCTCCCCGAGCCCACCCGCACGAGTCAATCCTCTAGAAGGTCCCGGTCTAGCTCCATGTAAGGCTCATCTATGTAGCTGATAATGGCACAGGGACAAGTCCTGTCCTCGCCGAGCAGTACTGAAACAGTCTCCTTCCAAAAACTGAATGGAATACAGGAGCTCTGAAAGAAAAGAGAACATAGATTGTTAAAGGAATAGTACACACAAAAATTAAAATTCTGTTATAATTACTCACTCATGTCGTTCCAAAGCTATAAGACCTTAATTTGTGTTCCGAACATAAACAAAGATATTAATGAAATCTGAGAGCTTTTTGACCCTGCATAGCCATCAACACATTCAAGGCCCAGAAAGGTAATAAGGACATTGTTAAAAGAATATTAGAATATTTTTTTTGTGCGTAAAGAAAACAAGAGTTATGGTACTCTCCTAAATGCGCGTCAAAGACGGACATGGAACTAGGGGTGTCTGATGTTGACAAAAAATGATATTTCGATATTTTCTGGAATTTTATCATTAACAATAATTAGACAATATTCTTCTGAGTGTTATTGTGCTGGTATATCTTAAGGACTACTGTGGACAGCTTAGGTCAATTTTTTTGACAGAAATGAATCTCTTCCAATATGTTTAAATTGGTTTTATCTTTTATGGGCATTTTTACTTTTATAAAGCCATTTTTTTTTAGTGTGCATCATCTTTTGAGTCAAATTCCTGCATTTGGGCTGTTACCAAGCAAACGAAAACATTATCAATGCAGAGGAAACAGAAGCTGCAATTTCAGTGGCATCAAATGCTGATATTTAAAATGATTTAAAAATAAACAGATACTTTAAATGTGAAATTAAAACAGTCAGCGGGTGTTAGCAAGTCAGTGTTAATAAGTGAGTTACTGCGATTGAACCGAATCATTTAAATGGTTGATTCATTCAGGAACGAACTGCTGTGGCTGTGTTTGGAATGATTTTTGTTGAGCAAAAACAGGAAATATGGTGATTAAAACGCAAGTTTCTTTATATTAACTTCTTGTTTATTGAACTGTTATAAAATCAATATCACATTTGTAATCATGCTGACTTTTGGAGAAAAAAAAACGGCACTTTTCATGTGATATTTATTAACTATATGAAAATGATATAAACATACATTTTCTGCCTACTTATTTTAAATTATATGATCACTCTAAATAGTGACTTGACTAAATATTCTTCTGGTCGACTAGTAGTCGTTCAGTTTAAGCATTAGTCGACTATTAGACGTAAGTTTTTTAATAACCCACATAAATCATAATAATGAGTCTTTAATTACATAGCCTAATAAGCAATTAAGTGCACGCAAAAAAAAAAAAAAAAAAACTTGCCACAGCGCACCAGCAGATATAATAATTATGAATGTTTCAGGGGAAAACAGCAAGGAGACTGCATTAAAGTTAATACATTATTGATAAACTAGTGCTTTCTTTGTTTTCGGCTTAAGAGATGAAGTCGGCGACACAGACTCATCATCTCCGCAGAAGTGATGCGTCTGTATGCACGTTTCATATGGATTACATAATCTAAGAATATTTGTTTTCTATTTGAATCGGGGGATTTAAAAAGTAGATATTTCACCATTTAGATAGCATATGTTTTTCATGTCTGTAAGACAAGTATACACAGATTTTTGGAGTTTTGCGCACAAGTCCACAGAGACCGAGATGGCAGAAAGCACATCCTGTGTGTTTCCATGATTTAACAAAAGCACAACATTTCGTTGTTATTACACAAATAAATTAAGTTCTTACAGATTCAAAAGATGTACTACTTTTATCTGTATGACCAAAAATGGAGTATTTTAAGAGCAAGGGACCGCACCAGTGCCTCTGTCTGTCAGTGAGCGCGCTACTGTTCAGCTTCTACACTCCACACAGACACTTCAATAGCGCACATTTTTTCTAGGTTAACATTAGATTGAGCAGCCATGTTAAGTTACTATTACATACGTCTTTCAGATGAAAAGCCATATTTGAGTTTGATGAATGATAGGTGAGCATTTGGATGTCCTGTTTGTTGTACTATATTACAACATAGACCAGCCGGTAATAATCTGTCCGTCATTTACAGCGTGACTTCGCCACTTCCAGTAAAAAAAAAAATCTGCGACTAATAAAATTTTGGTCAACCAAGCCTCTCCTCACTGACTAAGAAAGAAATGAAAGAAAGCTCTCGGACTTAATCAAAAACATTAATTTGTGTTCTGAACGAAGGTCTTACAGGTTTGAAACGACATGAGGGTGAGTAACATTTTTTTTTGTGGCCTTAATTTGTGGAAAGCTGAATCTGTTTTACTTTTGGCATACTCACATTCTCCAGACAGGTGCTGTCCTTGTCCTTGTTGAGGTAGTGGTGCTGCCAAAAGCGCAGCAAGTTGTGGAAGTTGTTGAGCAAGCAGCCAGGATATTTCTCTGCGTATTCCTTCTCCCGCAGGGCATTCAGGTAAAACGGGAGCTTGCCTCTCCTCCGGGCCAACATCAGAATCACCAGGCTGGTGTTAAGACAACTCACATTCTCCTGGGAGAGCAATCAGAAAAACAAAGGAGGAAAACATGGGATTAATCATCATGGAGGGTTGAAATGAGGCAAACAGGGAGAGGAGATCTGCACAGTGGACTTGCCTGTGTGAGGGTCTGCACGTTGATGATGTTAACCAGCCTAAAAAGGAAGGACAGTCTGTTCTCCACTCGAGCCATGTAGGACAGCAGACAGCACTCAGAGAGCACTTCAACCACTGCACAGGCACAAACAGACACGGGACTAAATGTTTTTCAGAAAACTATGTCTAATGCTATGAACAGACTTCCCACCTGATTAAGCATTTTACAAGACCTGTTAAAGTGATCAGATTGGTCATCAAATATCAAGTTACCTGGGAAAATATTTTCATCTTCCCATCATATTTTGTCTTAGAGACACCAACATCTTGGGCTTAGTTCTGTCATTAATTACTCGCCCTCATGTTGTTTCAAACCTGTAAGACCTTGCATCTTCAGAACAAACATTAAGATATTTTTGATGAAATCCGAGAGCGTTCTGACCCTGCACAGACAGCATTCATGGACCAGAAAGGTAGTAAGGACATTATTAAAATAGTCCATGTGACATCAGGGTTTCAACTGTATTGTTATGAAGCTATGGGAATACTTTTTGTGCAGAAAGAAAACAAAAATATCCTATCTTCATAAAATTACGGTTGAATCACTGATGTCACATGGACTATTCTAATGTCCTTACTACCTTTCTGGGCCTTGAATGTGTCTATGAATTGAATTGCTGTCTATGCAGGGACAGAAAGCTCTCAGATTCCTTTAAAAATATCTTAATTTGCGTTCTGAAGATGAACAAAGGTTTTACAGGTTTGGAACGACATGAGGGTGAGTAATTAATGACAGAATTGTCATTTTTGTTTTTTTTTATGATGTATTTATTCAGGATTCTTTGGTGAACAGAAAATTCATTACATATATATAAAATATAAATATATTTTATAGAGCGATAGTGTGTATTTTTTAGCAGTATCACTAAGAGTTCAATAGCTCAAATTTACCTTTCACATCTTCTGTCTGGCTCTCAAAGCGATCTAGAGAGAGGACGATACATCGCACAAGCATGTTGGAGTCCACCAGAGAGCTATTGATCTGGGTGAGGAATACCTGAAACTAAAAGATACACATTGTTTAACCAAAGTCAAGAACAGGTTGTTTAACAACAGCTTTCATTTCTCTATAGTGGTGCTCAAAATTATTGGAACACTAGTATTTTCACCAGCTAATGATGGTTTAAAGTCAGTCATTTCTATCTTTTGCTGTAGTGTATCAGTAAGAACATTTCCAAACATTCATTTTGCCATTAATTGTAATAATCCAGTGAGGTTTTTGTTTGCACATGGAGTCTGACAACAGCCATTTCTCCACACAGAGATCTGATTTCATCATCATCCAGTCTGTCTGGAATGACATGAAGAAACAGAACAAACTGAGACAGACTAAATCCAGAAGAACTGTGGCAAAGCGTCTCAAAGATGCTTTAAGAAGATTATTTGCAAAGCTACAGTACTGTAAAAAGTTTTTAGGCACTTGTGTAAAAATGCTGTAAAACGACTTCACTGTCAAAAATAATGTCATAAATAGATTTATCAATTAACTTCTATTAATTAAATTAAATCATTTGGTGGACCATTCTTTTTATTTAAAGCAGCTTTTGCCCTAGGTGCTCAGGTAGCATTGCAGGTAGGTTTCTTGAAGCATCTTGGAGACGTTGCCACAGTTCTGGATTTAGTCTGTCTCAGTTTGTTCTGTTTCTTCATGTCATTCCAGACAGACTGGATGATGATGAGATCAGATCTCTATGTGGAGCACTGGCTGTTGTTAAGACTCCTTGTGCAAACAAATCTCACTGGATTATTACAATTAATGGCAAAATGAATGTTTGGAAATGTAAACCGATATTTCGTTTTTTCAAAACTACCATTCTAATAATTTTGGCCACCACTGTATTACTACAACCTCAACAATAAATCAGAATCATGTGTGACCCTCTTTTTGTTACTGCTGGTACCTTTTCCTCTGTGTTGACGTATTTGTTGAATCTCTTGAAGGCATCAATGTTGAACTTCATAAGCTCCCCAAGCAAATCAAAGTAGCTTTGCAGGACATCTCTGGACTTGCAGCCACTATCGATGATGCAGAAGAGGATGTGCTACAAATCAAAGACAGAATTAGACTATGCACAAATTCTATAGGGATGGCGGATTCCACAACTCGAGTAAAAACATTTTAACTAGTAAGACACACAACGTTAACGTTTTTACCTCCAGCAAGCCTCTCTTCAGCAGAAACATCTGGTCTGCATATGAGGTGGCCCCTCTGAGGAAGCTCTCAACAGCTCTGGCCTGCCAGAACCTTTAGAGGGAACATATGTCTCCATGACTTATGTGGCATTTCAAAATAGATTTAACCAAATCATTAAGAACCCAGCGCCTTACCTGAAGGAAGAGTCTGGCGGCTCTCTTTTCATAACAGTGAGGAGCCGCGTGAGAAGCCCTTTTTTACCATCACACACTAAACTCCTAAAAGACACCAACATGATAGATTCTAATATTCATCTGCTGTAAAGAAATGCTGTATATTAGCATGTAAATGATCATTTCATTCTGAATAATACCTGTCTGTGTTTACTAGAGCCTCCACTTCAGGGATATTTGCCTTTAGGGAGATAGCACTCAACTCATTCAGCTCCTGAGCATTCAAAAGTAGGTACTTATTCCTGAAAACAAAAAAAGAAATGAACGAATGAATGAATGAATGAATGCGTTCTTTTGTCAATCCACCGGTACTGAAAGCTCACACTAACTTACTCATGGTGGTCACTAAAGCTCTGCAGAAGCCTCAAGAACTGGATTTTAAATGATATTTCCTGTGTAATAAACAATAGGATAACAACAATTGAGAATTATGTAACATTGAACTACAGTGAATGGGTGAATACATTATATCTCAAAGCTCACCGGGCTGCAATCACAGTTTTCATTCTGTCCATGAACCACGTGATTCGAGGTGGTGTATTTCCTCCAGATGAGCTTGTCGAAAAGGTTATTGAGTCCAGGAATCAAACGAAACTCGGCCAACATTTTATGCACCTGAGAGATTATGATAAACAAGGATGGAAATTACAACATTAATCAGCTATAAGTAGCTCCTTTACTGACATGAACAGCTCTTACCTGGTTCCTCTGTCGGCCCATGAGAAGGACACACAGAACGTAAAGCACTTCCACCTTATACATGATTTCATGGACGATCTTCATGGACTGTGGCAAACGATGCCTTAGAGGGATGGTGGCCAATGTACTTTCATCAGATGATTCTGAAAGGAAGAACAATAATAGATTTTTTTTTAGAAAGAAATTCATTTTATGTAGCAAGGACACATTAAATTGATCTAAAGTGACAGTTTAAAAAATCATAATGTTGCAAAAATGTGTTTCAAATAAATGCTGCTCTTTGGAACTTTCTATTCATCAAAGAATCCTAAAAAGATGCATTACAGTTTCCAAAAAAAAAAAAAAAAAAAAAAAAAAAAAAGAGCAGCACAACTGGTTTCAACATTGATGATAAAAAAAAACTGTTTCTTGAGCAATAAAACAGCACAAAATGATCATGTTACACTGAAGTAATGACTGCTGAAAATTCAGCTTCACCATCAGAGGAATAAATTACATTTCAAAATATATTTAAACAGAAAACATTTACTTTAATATTTCACAATATTACAGTTTCACAGTATTTTTGATCAAATAAATACAAATAAATAAGAGACTTCATTTAAAAGCATTTAAAAATCTCAAGTTGTTTCCATCACCCTGTTTTAATGCACATTTTTAAGTATCACATCAGAAACGAGTGATGAAATGCAAAATTTTGAAATTCCCTTAAAAGAGAAGTTCACTTCCAGAAAAAAAAAAAAAAATGTACAGATAATGTACTCACCTCTTTGTCATCCAAGATGTTCATGTCCTTCTTTGTTCAGTCGTAAAGAAATGTTTCTTGAGGAAAATAATTCAGGAGTTAACTCCATATAGTGGACTTTGAACATCTAAAATACAGCTTAAATGCAGCTTCAAATGGCTCTAAATGATCCCAGCTGAGGAAGAAGGACCTAATCTTGTGAAACGAACTGCCATTTTTAAAACAAATTGACAATTTATATACTTTTTAACCTCAAATGCTCATCATCTAGCTATGCGATGTGCATGCCTAGTCTGTATAATCTGGGTCAATACAGCTGACTCCCATTTCGTTTTGTTCTTCAACATCAAAATCATCCTATATCACTGTTTTACCTTTTTTCATAAATGCCGTTTGATCATCTTCGCACGTACACTTTGTAAACACTGGGTCGGTACTTCTGCAGCGATGTAGGACGATTTTGAAGTTGGGGAAGAAAACTTTCGACATACCCTAACTGTACTGACCCGAAAAAAAAAAAACAGTTCTTACAGACCTAGACAAGATGAGCATTTGAGGTTAAAAAGTATAGAAATTGTCAATTTGTTTTTAAACTAACCAATTGTTTTGCTAGATAAGAGACTTCTTCCTTGGCTGGGATCATTTAGAGCCATTTGAAGCTGCATTTAAATGACATTTTGGAAGTTCAAACTTGGGGGCACCATTGAAGTCCACTATATGTAGATAATTCCTGAAATGTTTTCCTCAAGAAACAATTTCTTATTGACTAAAGGAAGAAAGACATAAACATATTGGATGACAGGAGGATGAGTAAATTATCAGTAAATTTTTGTTCTGGAAGTGAACTTCTTTAATTTGCAAAAAGGTTTTTACGCCCACTTGAGGTGGTTTTTGACTTGTGCGGAAAATGGTTCATGTGAATAATGGGAGACGGAAAAGCATTTGCCAAATTATTCCTCCATGCGCTTTAAAAAATATATGACTTTGCGCTACAGGACAGCATAACCTGACTAACTAGCAGACTGTTCTTGTTGCACAGCATCTGAAATGTTGTTATGGTCATTCTGAAATGCCCAAGCAAAGTCTGTCTTTAAAGTATTTCTGTATTTTTTCCTCTTAGAAATGTATTACATGACTGCCTTTCTGAACAGCAGGTATCCACGAAAGCAATGACCACAATTATTGTTTCATCTGCTCGGTCTGAGGCACAATAAATCTATAATACATGAAAATGTGTATATTCTGTAGCTTCTCCCTCTTTTTTAGTGATATTTAGTGTCAAGTTTATCAGGAAATGATGATTTTGTTCTCTTTGATGCATCGGATGGAATCGGTGCTTATTTGCAAATGTTTTATGCAACATTCCAATTTGCGCACAAGTAAAATTTGCAAGCTTGGATGGAAACCCAGCTATAGTGTATGTAAGTTGTTAAATTATTGTCTCTTCAGGGGGAAAAAAAGCCAAAATATTTGGTGAAATTTCAAAATGTATAGAAACGAACATGTTATATGCTGCAATCACTGAACTTCTTAACATTTAATTTCTATTTCTATTGATGATGCTAGTGCACACTTGACTTTGTCTCACATTCATTTCCAGAGTGATGCAGCAGTCTTACCTGTGCTACTGTGCTCCGCTTCATCGGTTGCTATCTGCATGAGTGCATCCAACACTAGAGTGTTGTCGAGCCAAGTGTACCATTCCTCCAGTTCCTGTAGGAAGTTTGACGTTCCAGTTGCCTCGGACACCTTCCGTGTGGCCAACTTACAAAGACGCTCAATGAAGCCAGGGATGTTCAGGAGTGTGACTGGAAAATATTACATTACGTTTCCATTATTCGTGCCCTACTAACCCTCAGCCCATAAATAAATCCCTGCCAGAAATACTCTACGTGTACGTGAATGGAAAAAGCTGCAGTTTTCTCCTAGCAATGACATTATTCTTCACAAATCCTCAATCACCACTTTACAGTGCTTTGTTGAATAAATCTAAGCTTGTAGTCCACCTACCCTGGTTGACCTCGGCACGCGACGGGCTGGTGTTACGCTTCTGCTGTGCGTTTTTAGCCAGGAGTGTGTGTTTGTCATCATTCCCCACATCAGGCTCAGAGATGGTGACGGAGAGGATACGACAGAAGTTGGCGAGCTGCTGCTGGTCAAAGCTCTGAACGAGTCCTGACAGATTCGGGATCCACTCCAGCTGAATCATTTCCTGTCAGATATTAATGGTTACATATCCAACATGATTAACATCAATAATTATTACGAAGACAAACATTCGTAATCTTCTCAATGGATTTTAAGCCTGCCTATAGCGTCAACAACACAAATCCTGAGGCATTAAAGTGTATTAACAGCTTATTGACATAATGTTATTAAGAAAATTACAGTTGTAGTAGTTGCAGCTGTATACCATTAGCACTGACCTTTTTGACTCCAAGAATATCCTCAATTAATGTAGCGGTTTGCAAAAAAGTCTTTTTATTTGTCATCAACGTGAAGAGAAATAACACAAAATCATCTCTCGATGCCAAGCTTTTTGTGACCCCTTCCGTCTGCAGGAAACAAATGCACTTATTGAACTCATAGCCTCATCATGTGGATATTAGTCACTCGAGTTCAACTCATAAATGAGAAAGAAAGTTGAATACATACACATATGCAGCAGTTGTACAGTACACTAAGGCAGTCCTTCACCAACTCGTCGTTCACTACAAGCAGTTTAAAAATTATATTGATTTTTACATTTGCTGATAGACAAAACATAAATGGCTGCTAAAATAAGTGTAGATAAAATACAACTATTATTACTGTTCTTATTTTACAAAAATACTAGGTGCTATCAAAATTACAGCGTTAATGCAGGCAATTAATTTTTCCAGTTTAACACCGTTCTCAAACGGGTTGGCCATCTCACTCACAACTGCGACTTCAGTCTCTTTTTTTTTCTTGACAAGAAGTGGGTTTATTTAGTTGCAAAACGTCTTTACGAACACATTAAAGGGATAGTTCACCCAAAAATGAAAATTTGATGTTTATCTACTTACCCCCAATGCATCCAAGATGTAGGTTATTTTGTTTCCTCAGAAAAACACAAACGAAGATTTTTAACGAAAACCGGTGCAGTCTGCCAGCCTTATCATTGATGTGGATGGGCACCAGACCTTTAAAAGTAAACAAAAACATGCACAGACAAATCCAAATTACACCCCGCGGCTCGTGATGATACATTGATGTCCTAAGACACGAAACGATCGGTTTTTGTGAGAAACTGAACAGTATTTATATCATTTTTTACCTTTGATACACAGCCACGTCCATCTGTCATGTGCATCAGTCACGTCACATTAGCACGCGCTCTGGCGTAGAATACGCAAACGTCGTAAGGGGAAATCAGTGAAAAGTCCCGGATGAGTTTGCGCAAACTAACGTAATCTTTTAGCTTTAAATCGGTTTAAACAATCAGGATACGCGCAAGTAATTACCATTTTGAAAAGCCGCTATACACACAATCTCTGTGCACTGTGTAAACAATGAGTGTCGTATACATGCGACAGATCGCTTCCGGCGTTTGCGTATTCTACGCCAGAGCGCATGCTCATGTGACGTAACTGATGCCAAACTCGTGCACATGACAGATGGACGTGGCTGTGTATCAAAGGTAAAAAATGATATAAATACTGTTCAGTTTCTCACAAAAACCGATCGTTTCGTGTCTTAGGACATCAATGTATCATCACGAGCCGCGGGGTGTAATTTGGATTTGTCTGTGCATGTTTTTGCTTACTTTTAAAGGTCTGGTGCCCATCCAGGTCAATGATAAGGCTGGCAGACTGCACCGGTTTTCGTTAAAAATCTTCGTTTGTGTTTTTATGAGGAAACAAAGTAACCTACATCTTGGATGCATTGGGGGTAAGCAGATAAACATCAAATTTTCATTTTTGGGTGAACTATCCCTTTAAACAATAGACTTTTCAGATATTTTCCTACTTGCTGAAGGTCACCGGTAAACAATAGGTTTATGTGAAGATTGCTTTATGTTCACTTAATTTAGAAGTTATTTTTTAAAGTCTAATAAATGTTAAAAGTGAGTAAATAAAAAATAGCCATTATAAAAATTAATAGAGATATCAGTAATATTGGTATCAGTGATACTCACCCTCAGTCATTAATTTTTTTTAACAAACATTAAAAAAACTGTCTTCATGATGTTTCTATACATTAATTTGAAGATTGAATGTGAAATTATTGCAATATAAAAGTATACTTAAAAACTTTAATGTTAGATGGGATTAATCGTGAATAATTTCAGATAAAATGTGCGATTGATTAGTTATATTATAAGTTTTAAATCGATTAACAGCACTACAAAACACATTTAATCTACATTAAATACATTTATATGTTCAGAAATAAACAACAGTTAATTATTTATTAGTCAACTTACTCTTGGGTTTTTGTAGTGTAGTCAGAGTGGGTCTCATTAGAAGCTCCACCAGCAGCTAGCAAGACAAACAATCAGTCATCATTATAAACTCATCTATGGCTGCAACTAACACCTTTGTTGAAAAATAAATGAATCTACCAGTTATTTATTCATTGGATAAACAAAAGTTTGAAGTCATTCTCGACTGATGAGGGTGAAACATCTGCAGAATACTGTCAAATATACACTACCATCATATTGATAGATAAAGCACAATGAAATTATAATGTTTACATACAGTGAAAAATACAAAGAACAGCTGTTCCAATTCACTGTAGCTTTCTGTGGAATTTTGCGCTGACAGATTCTGTGAGTCTGCCAATGCTCTCCTTCAACAATGTGTAAACACAAGTTGAATAATTGTTTTGTTTTTTAAATACATTTAGGAATTATACTATTCACTCACATCTACACCTCCAAACAGGTCAAAGGTGTATGTGTTGGGAAAGGTGGACTCCTGTGCTGTCTTTCTGTCCTCGGTCACAAAAGACATGGCCTCCATAGACAACAGGGATGACAGTTCCTGTATCAGAACACCACAATAAGTATATCATGAAATACGGTTGTAAAGTGGCTACAACATTATTTGCAAGAAATAAGAAAATATACCAAACTGAGAAAGGGTTCTCACCTTTAGGACAACGTGTGTGCGGGTGAAGTCACTGTTTAGGTGGCTGCTCTCGTACAGCTCCTGAAGTAAGACAGGAATCCCATGCCATTTCGCCCTCTTATCTCTCTCCTGAAGAAGCACTTCTGGGAGCTGGAAATAAAAAAATTAACACTAACTAGACTTGTATTTCCTTAAAGGAAAGCCAGTTCTTGTAGCAAAAGAACAGTGCTAGACTATGGTTCTGAAATGCTATATAAAGTAAATTCTACATCACGGCTCCTTTGCCACGGTCATGACACTCAATACCTGGAGTTGCCCAGATACACAGCCGTAAGATACCCGGATACGCAGCCATACTGCTGATACTCGAATGTAAACAGCATGGATTGCATGGTTAATGTACTACGGAATTTGTTGTTTTGCTCATTTATGTTGTCTAAACCATGGGAAAATTGTGTGAAAGCTGCTAAATCATATAGAGAAGGACTTAGTAAGCAAGAAAAGAGCACAGTATTTTGACAAACTAAAGTTAATAGGTGGTAAAGATACATACAAGCAGTATTAATCAAGATATTAGCCAGATATTTTGTCAGTCAATAGCAGTCCAAATGCTTTTCCCGGTCTGACCAATTAGTACAGCTCAAAACTTGACAATAATTGATCATTTTCAACAGCAATAATCAGCAAAATATGTGAGTTTCATTTGGTTCAGTGGCATTGTTTACATTCAGTGCTGCCAATATGGCCAACTAATGATGCACTGTTAAAACACTGACTCTATAAATACATTGGTTGTTAAATAATTAACAGCATCAATTTGCTGAAAATGCTGCCTTGCAAACTTAATAAAAGCCATTTGCATGTTTTGACATCAAATGTCAATAATGAAATGCTATGACAATGAATTTACATGTGCATTACTTTGGAGGCATCTGCACTTTCAATCAAATGCAAAAGACATGTAAATACAAGCTATAGCCTTTGCATTTAATTTTGTGAAGGCTTTGAGTTCATGTGACTCCAAAGTACTTTACATCCTGACACGTTCATTATATCAGTATTTATTACAGGTTGCCTATTCTCAGCTTCTTAACGTGGTACTTGCCATTCGGTTTTTGAATTATATTACACATAATACTTAGAAAGTGTTGTTCGGTGTCATAAGTATTCATGTAGTTAAGTATTCAAAGTTTTTGAACAGTAAGATTTAATGTTTTTTAAATACGTCTCTTCTGCTCACCAATCCTGCAGTTATTTGATCCAAAACAAAAATATTGTAAAATATTTTTACTATTTAAAACAACGGATTTCTATTTTGAATACATTTCAAAATGTAATTTATGCCTGTGATCAAAGCTAAATTTTCATCATCATTACTCCAGTCTTCAGTGTCATCATTCTAATATGCTGATTTGCTGTTCAAGAAACATTTTATTATATCAATATTTAACAGTTGAGTTCATTTTTTTTTTTCAGGATTCTTTGATGAATTGAAAGATCCAAAGATCAGCATTTATCTGAAATAAAAAGCTATAACAAAAACATAAATATTCAGTATAATATTTTTCTTTTTAATTTTTTTCCAAAGTGATGATAAGTACATTTATAATGTTACAAAAGATTTCTATTTTAGATCAATGCTGTTCATCTGAACTTTCTATAAAAAAAGTGAAAAAAATCTGCTCAGCTTTTTTCAACTTTATAATAATAATAAATGTCTTTTGAGCAGCAAATCAGAATATTAGAATGATTTCTGAAGGAACGTGTGACTGGAGTAATGATGCTAAAAATTCAGCTTTGAAATCACAGGAATAAACTACATTTTAAAATATATTCAAATAGAAAACTGTTTTTAAATAGTAAAAATATTTCAAAACTGTAATGTTTTTGCTGTACTTTAGATGAAATGAATACATGCATGGTGGGCAGAAGAGACTTAAAATCTTACTGTTTACAAACTTTTGACTCTAATCCACCTTTAAAGAAATAGACTCTATAACTTTTCATTTATTCAAAATACATGAAAAGGTACTTAGAGGAACTAGTGTACAACTACAAAAGGACAATCTAGTTGGTTTAGGACACACTTTCTGCATGCACAACAGACTGCATCTCTATCATGCTCTGTTTTGAGGCTGTTTGGAAACATTTACCAACCTGTCACCGGTCTAATAACATTAGACTGCGAAGATTATTCTTATATGTCCTAACCTATTTAGCAAAACGTGTCAAATTCTTTGTAGGAATAGAAAGCGAAACCTGTGGTGTTTAAACTAACTAAAGTTCCCAGGCTCAGATCATGTCCAACTCAACGGGACATCTTACATAATTTAAGCTCTTTAAACTCGAGGCCTGAGCCAGAAAAACATCACTGCCTGGTCCAATACCCCAAACTAATGAGTGCTATTTGCCATTTAGGCTGGTGATGGACTACAAATAGATAACACAATATAGCATCTAAATTAATGGTCACAAATGGGCAGAAAATGACAATCTGTGACTGTCAAATTCTAGCATAGCCTACTACCTTGAAAGCATTTTTTAGGTTCATGACGTTCAAAATGCTGTGTATTTAGGCAGCTCACTCGGTTGTGAGACACAACCTGTGTTTACTTGAAACAGCTGATCGATTATAAACATTACATGATTACGGATTGATCTGAGAGAGATTATAAGTGGTTATATTACTCATTCATAATAACACTACTCCGTGTGTCGAAGCCTTTAATTGGATTGTATTTGGACTGTATTTAAAGCCTCGTTTAACCCAAATTATTATCGAACAGTCAAAGCCAAGAACAACCTAATTAGTTAACGGCCAGTTGTCATTCTCCATTAATGTGGTTTATTTTTAAACCACATCTACCATTTGACTAAACATGTATTAAGAGATTATTTTAACTACTTTTAGATCAAATTTAATCGTCGCAGCCGTCCGATTTATTTTGTTTCTTAACTTAAAGCAGGTTGGTCGTAGGTTCCGACCATAAACGCGGATCCCTGACAGCGGCTTTTCTCTTCTGTGTCCGCAGCACACACTCTGCCGTTACCTGCGTCCCTCTGCTGAAACCTCGGCCCCCGATCTGACTCTGTCGTATTCTGGTGAGAATATTCCTGTTTCGAGTCCGTTTCTTTCCTCCTGTCCAAGGGGACTCGGGCCCCAGTAGCGTCGCCATTACTTCGTCTTCCTGAACTGCTCCAAACAGGAAGTTAAAATCGCTCTGCCTTCGATGCTCACTGGTGTGCGTTGAGCGCCCTCGTGTGGGAGATGATTAAACTGGCCAGTAGAGAGCGCTATGCACTGTGAGCTCAAATTCATTGAGAAGGATCTGGCTGTATTAAAATGTAACGTAAGTTTTTTTTTTTAAATACACATTTTTAAAGTCTATTTTTATTAACTAGATTTTTAAAACACATCTGTTGCAGGTAGCTAAAAAGAGAGAAACACAGGAAGAGGCGGGCAGTAGTGTTTTTACTTTGTTATATTAGAGTGTTTTTTTAGAAAACTTTACCTAACAACATTCCAAAGCACAATATTGCACTTTTTACTGCTGTATGTTTCATATTAAATATAATTTAATACTTAATTACATTAGAAATCTATTACTTTCTTATTTTTCTTATTTCTTATTCAAGTAAAAGTAATTAAAAGATTTACTTGACTACAAGAAAGTACTACTTTTTTAATGTTCTTAAA
This sequence comes from Garra rufa, assembly GCF_049309525.1. Taxonomy (NCBI): domain Eukaryota; kingdom Metazoa; phylum Chordata; class Actinopteri; order Cypriniformes; family Cyprinidae; genus Garra; species Garra rufa. The sequence continues at coordinate 17,148,486 of NC_133380.1, forward strand.
GGGATAGTTCACCCAAAAATGAAAATTTGATGTTTATCTGCTTACCCCCAGGGCATCCAAGATGTAGGTGACTTTGTTTCTTCCGCAGAAAACAAATGAAGATTTTTAACTCAAAGCGGTGCAGTCTGTCAGCCATACAATGTCAATGGATGGGCACCAGACCTTTAAAAGTAAAACAAAACATGCACAGACAAAGCCAAATTACACCCTGCTGCTTGTGACGATACATTGATGTCCTAAGATCTGATAAACTACAGATACTTTTTAAATTTACTTGAGTAAAATAAAAATACTTAACTACTGTCCGCCTCTGCATACAGGAAACGATTCAGTCAAAGTCAACATGTATTGACTTGACGAATATTTTCAAACTTAATGTTAAAATTTAATGTTAAATGTTGCCTACTTAAAAATGAAAAGAAGAGAGGAGAGTGGACTAGCATTTGTGACAAAAAACAGTGAATGTATTTCACTATAAACTAAATACAATGTATTTAATATACATTACTATACATTGTACATAAAAGTGCAGACTATGTCATAATACAGAGACAGCTACCTTATTTGCTATTTAAAGGGATTATATAATTATAATAACTTATTAAAATAGCCTAGTGTCACATTCAGTTAAAGTCAAAAAATTACATACACCTTGCATAATATTCAAAATGTTATTTATTTTATCAAAATAAGAGGGATCATACAAAATGCATGTTCTTTTTTATTTAGAACTGACCTGAATAAGATATTTCACATAAAAGATGTTTACATATAATCTACAAGAGAAAATAATGACCCTGTTCAAAAGTTTACATACACTAAGTTGATTCTTAATACTGTGTTGTTACCTTAATGATCCACAGCTGTTTTTTGTTTTTTTTTTGTTTAGCGATAGTTGTTCATGAGTTCCTTGTTTGTCCTGAACAGTTAAACTGCCTGCCGTTCTTCAGAAAAATCCTTTAAGTTCCACAAATTCTTTGTTTTTTCAGCATTTTTGTGTATTTGAACCCTTTCCGACAATGACTGTATGATTTTGGAAAGGAAGGAAAGGAGGTGACGTGTGGCCAAGTATGGTGACCCATTTGTGCTCTGCATTTAACCCATCCAAGTGCACACACAGTAGTGAACACACCGTGAACACACACCTATTGCTGCATTTAAAAAAACTTTTTTCCTTAGATTCATTCATTCACCTTATCCAAGAACAATTAATTCCCCACAATTTTATTTACATAATTATGTTATGTTAAATAATTATATAAAATTTGTTACTTTGTTTGTATTGTTAATTAGTTTTCTTTTGGGTCCCACTGAACAACTTACTCGGTAGTTCCCAAAGGTAATGCATCCTGTCTACTATGAGAGACAAAACAACTAGAACATAAAAAAATCTTGATTAAAACATACAAAAAAATAATAAATAATTAACAAAACATCAGTAATCACACTTTACACTTGTCACAGCACAGAGGGAGGCAGAGACGGAGGTGAGTGTTTAAGATAAAAGGTAAGTTTATTAACAGGTTTGGTAAGTATATTGAAGCAGGTATTGAGGTAAGAGTTCTTATCTGAGATGTCCAGCGTTCAGGTAAGTAAATCCAACTATGGAACCAGGAAACCATAGAGTCCACGGGAAGAGCATGCAGGGGTGTGATCGGTAGATCAGACAACGAGGAATGAATCTGTCCGGGTATATATAGGGGAGCTGATTGGATCCAGGTGAGTAATTAGTAATCAGGTGACAGTGAACGTGTGTGTGTGTGTGTGTGTGTGTGTCTTCAGGGGGCGTGGTTGGTGGATCTTGCTGTGGTAGAACTCTGACATTACCCCCTCCTCCAGGGGCGGCTCCCGACGCCCCTCTCCGACGTCGAGGACGACCTCGACCGCGAGGGGCAGGACGTTCTGGGTGGCTCTGGTGGAAGTCCGTCAGAAGTTGAGGATCGAGGATACCATCTCTGGCCACCCATGATCTTTCCTCCGGTCCGTACCCCTCCCAGTCGATCAGATATTCCAGGCGGTTGCCCCGACGTCGGGAATCCAGGATCTCACTCACAGTGTAGATGGAAGGTTGATCCAGGATCTCCGGAGGAGGGGTATCAGCTTCAGCTCCAGGATTATCTGTGGCAGAGGGAAAGTACGGTTTAAGGAGTGATACATGAAAGGTGGGATGGATTCTGTACCTGGGTGGGAGCTGAAGCTGATATGTCACTTCGTTGATCTGCCTCAGGACCTCGAATGGACCGATGTAGCGGGGACTCAGCTTTTTGCACGGTAACCTCAGCCTGATGTCTCTCGTAGACAACCACACCTTGTCTCCAGGTTGGTATAATGGGGTGGGTCTTCTACGAACATCGGCGAATTCCTTGTGGCGTCGGATGGCTCGTTGTAGATGTTGATGAGCTGAGTCCAACACTCTCTCGCTCTCTCGGAACCAGTAGTCTACAGCTGGAACATTCGTGGGTTCCTCAGTCCAGGGAAACAGCGGCAGCTGAAAACCGAGTATGCACTGGAAGGGAGTTAGTCCGGTGGTCTCTTGGCGTAGTGAGTTCTGTGCATACTTGGCCCACGGGAGGAACCTGCTTCAGCTGTGTTGGTCAGCGGAACAGTATGACCGGAGGTAACGTCCAAGCTCCTGGATCTTCCTCTCAGTCTGGCCGTTGGTCTGTGAGTGGTATCCTGATGAGAGATTAACAGAAACACCAAGTGACTTGAAGAATGATTTCCATACGTGCGAGATGAATTGTGGACCCCGGTCCAACACAATCTCTTCGGGGAGACCAAAGTGACGGAATACGTGCTGGAAGAGTAACTCGGCGGTGTTCATAGCCGTAGGTAGGCCTGCCAAGGGGAGAAATTTGCAGGCCTTGGAGAAACGGTCCACTACAACCAGCACGCAGGTGTTACCTTCAGATTCTGGGAGGTCCGTCACAAAGTCAACCCCGAGATGGGACCAGGGTCTCTGCGGGATGGGTAGTGGCACCAGCTTTCCTGTGGGCAGATGACGAGGAGTATTAGAGGTGGCACAGACTGAGCAGCTTTGGACGTACCTGATGATATCCCGGGTCATACTGGACCACCAGTACCGAGATTGGATGAGCGAGAGGGTCCGTCTGCTACCTGGGTGTCCAGAGCCCGGAGACTGGTGAACTGTGTCCAGAAGGTGTTGACACTGGGAGCTGGGTACGTAGATTTTACCTTCTGGACATTCCGGCGGAGCAGGCTCTTGGAGAGTGGCTTCGTGGATCCAGGTTTCAATGTCCCACTGGATGGGGCTAACGATGAGATCTGAGGGAATGATGTTTTCAGGCTCAACCACGGCATCGTGGGAGAATTGTCTGGATAGAGCATCAGCAGGAATGTTCTTGGATCCGGGACGGTAGGTTATCTTGAACTGGAAACGTGTGAAGAATAATGCCCATCTGGCTTGGCGGGGGTTGAGTCGTTTGGCTTCTCGAAGGTATTGAAGGTTTTTATGGTCCGTGATGATGGTAAACGGATGGTTAGCCCCTTCCAGCCAATGACGCCACTCCTCCAAGGCGAGTTTGATGGAAAGTAACTCACGATTGCCTACATCGTAATTTTGCTCCGCCGGAGACAGTTTCTTGGAATAGTAGGCACAGGGATGGAGGAGAGTGGACTCACCAGCTGCTTGCGACAGCACTGCTCCAACGCCGATGGTGGATGCATCTACCTCAACTACGAACGGGAGATCGGGGTTAGGATGGTGTAGGAGAGGAGCAGTGCTGAAAATCTTCTTAAGTTGCTGGAATGCTTCGTGGGCAGAGGTGGTCCAGACCAGATGTTTGGGTCGACCACGTAGGAGGGAGGTCAGGGGTGCAGTGATGAGACTGTAATCCTTTATGAATCGGCGGTAGAAGTTGGAAAACCCCAGGAAGCGTTGAAGTTCCTTGACTGTACTGGGTTTGGGCCATTTCAGGATGGACTGCACCTTTTCCAGGTTCATTTGCACACCCTCGGGGCTGATGTTATAACCCAGGAACTGAATCTTAGTCTGGTGGAACTCACACTTCTCAAGCTTGAGGTACAGCTGATGTTGGCGCAAGACTTGAAGGACCTGACGGACGTGCTGGCGATGTTCGGCCTGGTTCCGGGAATAAATCAGAATGTCGTCAATATAGACGACCACAAACTTATGTAGAAATTCCCGGAACACCTCGTTCATAAACGTTTGGAAGACAGAGGGACTGATGGACAAACCGTAGGGCATAACCAGGTATTCATAGTGGCCAGCAGGTGTTATGAATGCTGTTTTCCACTCGTCTCCCGCACGAATACGAACGAGGTTATAAGCACTCCGCAGGTCCAGCTTGGAGAAGATGTGAGCCCCACGGAGTTCCTCGAGGGTGGCAGGAACGAGTGGAAGAGGGTATGGTTGTTGGAGGATGTTGGCATTAAGTTGACGGTAATCAATGCAGGGACGGAGACCTCCATCCTTCTTACCCACGAAGAAGAAGCTTGAGGCAGCTGGTGAGGTGGATGATCGAATGAATCCTTGCTTCAAAGCTTCCTGGATGTAGTCCTCCATCGCCTGGCGCTCCGGGTTGGACAAAGGGTAGACGCGTCCTTTAGGTAATTGAGCCCCAGGTAGCAGGTCGATGGAACAGTCCCATGGCCGGTGAGGAGGAAGTTGGGTGGCAGCTTGCTTGCTGAAGACGTCCTCGTAATCCTCATACTCCGCTGGGATCTCCACCTTACTGTCAGTCTCAGGACTTTCAATCTTGGTTGATGTGACGGTCAGTGGAGCAGAAGCTGGAGAGGGTAAACGGGTAAAACAGTTCTTCAGGCAATGTTTACTCCACCCGATGATATCACATGGATCCCAGCGGAGTTCTGGATGATGACGATGGAGCCAAGGACGTCCCAGAATGATGTCAACCGTGGAGTTCTCCAGTACCAGAAACTTGATTTGTTCCTGATGAAATAGACCAACTTGCAGAGTGATGTATGGTGAAGAATACCGGATCCGCCCACGTCCGAGTGGTTTTCCTTGGATGGTCTTGACAGAAAGTGCAGGGCTATGGCGGTTACGTGGCAAGCGTAAGAGATCTATGCATTCTTGTGAGATGAAGTTTCCCGATGAGCCTGAGTCAAGGAGAGCAGAAACATAAAGATCTTGTTCAGCAGTACGCAGTGTCACAGGTATAAGAGTCAGGTGAGCAGTTTCAATGTCTGATTGAATAGTACTCACCACCGGACGTGGGGGTCTAACAGGACAGGTTCGTAGAAGATGACCAGGTTGTCCACAGTATAAGCAGAGACTTTCCTTGATGCGGCGTTGACGTTCTGACCATGAGAGACGTGTTGAATCGATTTGCATGGGTTCTGGTACTGGAGAGCAAGCTGCCACCATAGCGGACTGAGGAGCGGTTTCAGGTGGCTGGCAGGCGGCTAGGCGCTGGGATACCCTCGTAGCTCGCTGTAGAAAGGTCTCCAACCCGATGTTGTCGTCATAGATGGCCATAGCGGCGCGAATATCCGGGTGGAGACCGTGACGATAGGCACCCAGCAGCGATGTCTCATTCCAGCCACTAGCCGCCGCTAGCGTCCGGAAATGAAGGGTGTACTCGTGGATGGAAGAACCTTGTTGCAGTCGGAAGAGCTGATCAGAAACGGTGAGTACATCGGTGTTTGAACTGAAAACCTCAGAGAAATGACAGGTGAATTGCTCAAAAGACTGAATTAAAGGAGTTTTAGCTTGCCATATTGACTTCGCCCATTGTAGAGCTTTTCCGGTGAGTAGGGAAATGAGAAACGCTACCTTCAATTCATCCGTAGAAAATTGCTGTGGTTGCATCTTGATGAATAGTTGGACTTGCAGTAGGAAACCGCTACACTCAGCCGCTTCACTCGAATATGTGTTTGGTAAAGCCATGGGACTTCCTGAGGCAGATGGCGGCACGGGAGATGGTGTTAGCGCCGCTTTGATGAGTTCGGGGAGTTGATCTGGTGCAGGTGTTTCCTCGTTGTCCATTATGTTGTAGGTCTGATCTTCTGTCACAGCACAGAGGGAGGCAGAGACGGAGGTGAGTGTATAAGATAAAAGGTAAGTTTATTAACAGGTTTGGTAAGTATATTGAAGCAGGTATTGAGGTAAGAGTTCTTATCTGAGATGTCCAGCGTTCAGGTAAGTAAATCCAACTATGGAACCAGGAAACCATAGAGTCCACAGGAAGAGCATGCAGGGGTGTGATCGGTAGATCAGACAACAAGGAATGAATCTGTCCGGGTATATATAGGGGAGCTGATTGGATCCAGGTGAGTAATTAGTAATCAGGTGACAGTGAACGTGTGTGTGTCTCTTCAGGGGGCGTGGTTGGTGGATCTTGCTGTGGTAGAACTCTGACAACACTATGAATGTTCCTGTATAAGTATTTTGGTCAAAATGGCCACAGAATACCTAAAACATCTTTAACTTATCTTCATCAGAGTCTCACAAGTTAGTTCTGCATTGGGTGTCACTCAGTCCTCATAGTTCGACTCCTCTGTGACATAAAAATATGCCTGCATAGTCTCTCGTAGTCCTTCACTGACAAGACACTCCTGGTCAGTTCCCTTTAGCTGCCTTTGAATCATCGACCTGATGAAAAACATAAAAGTTATTTCTAAGGTAGTACAGAACAACTAAAACAAGCATCCTACTAAATTATAGTAAAAGACTGTAAATTGTGCTCCAAATAAAAACTGAACCTACCTGGACAAATCTCTCCAGTTAAGATTGGACCTCTGGATTGCTACTGGTGAAGGTCTATGCTCTATAACTCTGTCATGAAGTAAGCAAGGTTCAGTCAGCTGACACTGCGTACCATTAGAAGACCCTGGAAATGGATGACATTGAGCATTTGATTTATGTTAACATTCAAATGTTGTTTTTATTCTTATGAATTTACAATGGACTGTCTTTTGAAGATGGAAAAGGACTAATATTGATTTTAGAGCACCATCATTTGAGCTTACGTGAGTAATAGTCCACCAGCTGGGTGAGAGTGGAGAAGTAGTGGCTGTAGTGAATGTAGAACCAGCCGTTGTGGAGCTGTTGGATTCTGTAGTGCTTTACATTGCACACATGGCCTCTATCTTGTCGCACTGAGAGCGAGTAGAAACCTGCAACCAAAGGCAATGCATTTGTTAAAGGAGAAGTTCACTTTCCGAACAAAAAATTACAGATAATTTACTCACTTCCTTGTCATCCAAGATGTTCATGTCCATCTTTCTTCAGTCATAAAGAAATTATGTTTTTTGAGGAAACATTTCAGGATTTCTCTCCATATAATGGACTTCTATGGTGCCCCTAAGTTTGAACTTCCAAAATGCAGTTTAAATGCAGCTTTCAAAGGACTTTAAACGACCCCATTTTTGAAGAAAATGTGATGGGAGTTTTTCAACCTACCCTACCTTTTCGCGTTTCTCAGTTGTTACTTAAATCTATAACATAAAAAAAAGAAATATATTTTTTTTATCTTGTAAACTATACAGCATGTTAGCCTGTGTATGTGGGACAGAGGGGAACACGTCCGCATCACAGCATGCTGCCCATATCATAAATAAAAGCACATGACCAATAATTGTCGGACAACACCTGAAATCCGCAACTGAATGAACGATACTCGTATGTAATTTAAGTTCACAATCCGCGGTTCAGCTGCTCCCGCTCTGCATACGTGCTGCCTCTGCTCTGCTTGCGCTTCCAGTGTGAAACCGGCGTGACTGTCTTGAACCAGAATAGAAATTTTTAGAAAATTAGAGATTGTTTTGCTAAATAAGACCCTTCTTCCTTGGATGGGATCATTTAGAGCCATTTGAAGCGGCAATGAAACTGCATTTTGGAAGTTAAACTCGCAGACACCATTGAAGTCCATTATATGAAGATAAATCCTGAAAAGCAACTCTGTGTAGTTTTGTATATATTGGAGCCCCCTACAGTTAAGTAAGTGTAATTCACTGTGGTACACAGTCTATATGAGAGCGCCTTTTCGTACTTGCTCAAAAAAACTTAAATTCTCCTAGAACAGACGTTCGCCTTATAGTCAGGGTAGCGCAATATTTCATTTTTGACCGGAATGAAAACAAGGCTATGAGGAATGCAAGTACAGTGCGTTTGGATTGTAACAAGATAGATAGCAAAAATTACATGATCTAGGACGTTTATAGAGTGTTTTCACAATAATCATTAATCGGCCATACAGAGTGTTTTTACAACGCGTCATCAATTGGCCATATTGGCGGCACTGAACATAAACAGTGCCACTAAACTGAACGCAGTGTTGGGAAGTAACTAGTTACATGTAACGGCGTTACGTAATTTAATTAGAAAATAAATGTAACAGTAATTCGTTACAGTTACTTAGAAAAATGTGTAATTAAATTACAGTTACTTAAGAAAATGTTAAAGATTACAAATGGGGTTACATCTAAAAATTTTCTTTAAAAATCTGGGATATGTTGATTAATATTAATCTGTTGCTTTGCCTGTTTTTGATATGCACGATGCCATTTATTAAAGCGGTGCTATTCTGATGCTTTTGATTGGTTTGAATTTGCGGTGCACCACGTCTGCCAATTAGGTTAATCCTCTTTGTCAGCGCGTTCATCGTCCCCTTTGTGTATTCGAGACCAATATTAAAAACATTCAAAACAAATTAAATAACCTTGAATAAGGTTGGTAATGTCAGATCTAACTTGCGATTTTGTCACATTAACCCATTTTAATTTTGAGTGTCATTTGTAAAATCAGTGTTTACTGATGATTTGAAGGATGAAAATCCGCTGCAGTTTAGTTTATTTTCGAATAATATAGATCTATTTTTCTCAAGGGCTTGAAACTTTTCTCTATAATGATCGATGTTGACCTAACGTGCCACCTAGTGGACAAATCTCTCAATTAGTTTGTCCCATTTTGTCTTGCAAAATCGAGCTATCATCTAGTGAAGCACCCCAGTTGGTCACTGAATCTAAGCAGTGTTTTAGATGAAATGTAACTTTATTTAAAATAATAATAATTTAAAAAAAAAGAACAATACCATGGATTTTACGACACAGCTACAATGATGGAGTCTGTTTGGATTTGGCAGTATCTATTCTAGAATCTATTCTTTCTTCTGTTAGTGAGAAATAATTATTAGCCCTGTATGGTATAATGATTTCCCTTCACACATAGTGGTAAAAAAAAATAGTATGCAGATTTTTACTATTTTTTATTATATCAGTAAGAAGAAAAAAACTTGTTTTTACTACATTATTATAATCTAGAATTGTGTTTTCTCTGAAATATAACTAAAAATAATTATCTATTATTTTAAATAGATAATTTAGATATTTAAATAAATCTTTTTTAAGATTTAAGTTTTTCAAGGCATTGTTACTTGCCAGTGTGTCCTGTCATAGCTATGCACAATTTTGATTTTGTAACAACAGTAAACAATTATTTTGTTATAAGGCATGGTTTTGTGATGGCTGTACTTTAAAATAAATTAATATAATCTTAATTCAAGTGATGAAAGATTTTGAAATTCTAACAGTAAACTACTGTAAGGTCACACCTGCTTGGTATAAATGCTTGAAAATGATTTAGTTGAAAATATCCATTAGAAACTTAAAAGTAATCAAAAAGTAATCAGATGTAATCAGTTACTTTACTTTTCTAAAGTAATTGAAAAGGTACACTACTTATTACATTTTAAATAGGGTAATTTGTAATCTGTAATCTATTACATTTCCAAAGTAACCTCCCCAACACTGACTGAACGTAACTCGCATATTTTGCTGATTATTGCTGCTGAAAATGACCAATCATTGTCAGGTGTTGGGCTGTATTAATCGGCCGGACCGTGAAAAATATTTGGAGTACTATAAACTGCCAAAAGTACTAACAAATCAAAGAGAAAAGTGCAAAAAAAGGGAGGACCAAAAGTTTGTGGTTGGCCAAACTGAACCAGGATTTCCAGGACAAGAATCTTGACAACATTTGTGTTTGTATAATTTCCAGTCAGGTAGGTAAAATATTTGGCTAATATCTTAATCAATACTGCTTTCCTTTCCTGTACCAAGTCCTTCTCTATATGATTTAGCAGCTTCCACACGTTTTATCAGTTGTTTAAATAGCATAATTTAGCAGAACAATGTATTCAGTAGCACATTAACTGCAATCCATGCTGTTGTTTACATCCAAATATCTCCAATACGGCTGCACATCTAGGTAACTGACCAAACCGTGACGTGAATCAAATGTTTCATTCATAGCCTTACTTCCTGTCACGGTGCATACAGGAACGGGAAACACGACCGTGCAAAACGCAAAGTCTTTAATGAATCCTCAGGCAAGGTGACAAGAGACTAGAACACAGGCGGTAACGAATTGTAACATTAATGTAACATATGTCACCAGACAATGAACCAGGCAAACAAACAGACTTATAAAGGGTGGCTAATTGACAAAGACAGGTGTAGCTGATGACACTGATTAACAGGAATACCAAACATGGGCAATGGAGAAACCAATACACACAGTACAACGGGGGGAGACACAGGGAGAAACCAAAACATCCAAAGAGAAGTTCCGCGTTAAAGAATAAGGTGGATATGGCATCTAACCTGACTAAGGCCTATTAGAAGTATACCATCAGAATGATTTTGAAACTGAGATTTCAAGTTTAAAAAACATACACACAGTTGTTTTAAGAAATAAACATACATTTTAATACAAAAGAGGGCAGTCAATAAATACGCTACTTTAGGAGTGGGAACTAACCAGGGCTTGACTGGCTTTCCCGAATTAGAAAACATCCAGAGTAGTTTGGAGGCAGCAAAAGAAGTTGTTCTGCATTTCTCCTTGTGATCCCTTCAAACAGCCACCTTCATTCAGATAGACAAGACCCGGCAAGTTATTAAAGAACATAATTACACAATTTCCTAAATCTCATAATCAGCAGTAATCACATGGCATAATGACTGAATTTAATCCTTAATTATAATCTGACGACATCACATAACACTGTTTTTATTCAAATATACAATAATAGAGAAAAAAAATAAGGGCAGAGAGGATGTAGGCCAGACTAAAACTCAGGTGTCCAGTGAGCACCACAAGTCTGAAATGCCCTAAGCATTTTCTTTTTCCTTCATTTAACTTTAAAAAAAAGAAAGTTTGAACACGACTGACCGATTATGCACTTTGGAAACGTAGGCATGAGGAATGAAAAACTCTGTGCTAGTTGATGTAGAACGAACCGTCACCATGTCATCATCTCTGTAAGAGTAACAAACCCTATTACAAACAAATACTCACGTTTATGTCTAGAAATAATCATACTTACTCTGATATAATGTTCAGTCTGTCTCCTAAAAATATATTGTGTTCATCAGACCTGTGAGTTGGAAAATTACACAAGGCCACTGCAATGTACATGTGATTTCCTGGTGCTAAAGTAAAACAGAGGTGAGAGACAATTATACACAAACTAGATTTCAAGTGTTATTTATTCATCACTTATAACAACATTAACTTCTTATATGGAGGTTTAATTGCATAAATCAAGCCCATACCTTCATCAGACACCAAGACTGGTTCCTGAAGTCTGTGAACAGCAGATCGATGCCAGAGTCTGCTTGTTAGACAACCCATGTTTATTTTATAACCATGTCTGATTTATGCACAGAAGCCCACCTGAAAACACATCTGAAGAAACAACACTGTACAATCAAAAAGCTTGCACGTGTGTTTGTGTGTAAGCTTCTTGACCGTTTACAAGCTAAACTAAAAAGTAACAACACATATGTGACCCTGGACCACAAAACCAGTCATAAGGTTAAATTTTACAAAACTGAGATGTATACACCATATGAAATCTCAATAAATAAGCTTTCTATTGATATATGGTTTGTTAGGATTGGACAATATTTGGCCGAGATACATCTATTTGAAAATCTGGAATCTGAGGGTGTAAAAAAATCTAAATACTGAGAAAATCACCTTTAAAGTTGTCCAAATTAAGTTCTTAACAATGCATATTACTAATCAAAAATTACATTTTGATATATTTATAGTAGGAATTTTACAAAAAAAATCTTCATGGAACATGATCTTTACTTAATATCCTAATGATTTTTGGCATAAAAGAAAAATCTAGAATTTTGACCCATACAATGTATTTTTGGCTATTACTACAAATATACCCCAGCTACTTAAGACTGGTTTTGTGGTCCAGGGTCACATATATTGTGTAAAAGATGGAAAATAAAGTACAAAAACATATAATCATAATAAAGAATACAACAAATTAAAAGACAAATATCCAACACAAACCATAGCAGAAAAATAGATATTAAAGATGAATTAAAAATACAGTAAATTAAACATAAAATCAAAAGTAAAAAGAAATAAAAATTATAAACTTTTACAAATAAATAAAACACAAGGTCTTCGTATCTTAATAAATGTCTGTTGGATCTTATAGATATCTCCTAAACATTTAAACAGACCATAATTATATAAGAATACTTACTGTACTCTGTTTCAGTGATGTGTGAATATGCTGAAATTATAAGTGGATTGTATATTTCCATATAAAAGAGGGTCCACTATAGACGTTCCATCACTAGATGAATGCACGACGTTGTTGATGCGACATTTATCCTCTGTTGTGCGTGTGAATTGAAGTGTGTTTTTTCTTGAGTAGGAAATGTGGTTAACAAACCAAAGTGTAGAAACCAATATGCAAATGAAATTTCCTTTCGACTTTTCAAATCCATAATTATACTACAGTCATAAATAATCTGCTGTACCAAGGCTGCATGATGCTGTTCCTTCGGTTAAAATAAATTTCATGCAATAGATATGAATACATAGATATGTGCATATATGTGAAAGGTAAGCATACGCCATATCAATCAAAAAGAGAATAATGTGTGCATGTGATGAATTTGAGCTTCTAACATTTTCTTGGCACTGCAATACGCACCTTTTATTATTTTTTGAGGTTGTTAAAAATAGTCTAACCACAACCGGCTGCTCGATATGAGTGTCAAAAAAAAAAGTACATTTGTGGTTGGAAACTATGTGTCTCGATGATCTAGCATCTCCTGTGCCGTTGAGTGATTCTGAAAAATTACTATTTTGAAAGCAAAAGTAAAACAGTTATAAACCTTTAGTATTTCATGATAAAAAGCAGTCTTGTTTTCCATGATATAACTTTATTTAGTAATTGAGAATCAGTGGACAGTGACTTTGTCATGTCTATGAAAGCTGTCATTCCATGTGTACATCAATTTATTTTGATTAAAAATGGTTAGGGAGTAAATGTACAAAAGAAAACATGATTTAAGTCCTTGCTACTTTCCTTTGCATATTCAAAAGAGTGATGGCCTAACGTAATTTTTTTTTAAAGAAATATTAAAATGAAAATAAAGAAACTTCTTTCATCTCCTAATAGCTGACGGCTTTTAGTATAACCTATCAGAGTTTTTAATATAAATATGACAAAAGTCAGTTCTTAAACATTCAAAACATTCATAGGATGAACAGGAATGTGAATTCAATGACAGAACACGATAAGCTTTTGTAACGGTTAAACAGGACGACGAATTAAACAATATCACACAGTGTAGCAAGATAAGAGCACATGAAAGGTCAAAGGTCACACCGTAAAACAAAAACTGAAATTTTAATGCGTTTTTAAAGTGAGAGTGGTTTAAAAAAGAGAAACTTTTCACTCTTAACAATAAAAAATGAGGTGGAATGTAATGCTAACAAATAAAAAAGCCTGATGGAAGACCCTTCATGTGTAAATATATTAGTCTTTAAGTTACTCTGCGTTTATGACTTAAAATTTGCCTAGCGTATATTAACATGTATATATTCAATATGCATACCTTCAGTATTTCATACTTCATTCAAGCCTTCCCTGCCTCACTATTACAGGTTTTAGAAACGCGTGGGAATCTAGGACACAAATAACAGGAGGTGAGGGGTGAAACGACAGCAGCTGGGTTTAGCAGGAGACCTCCATAGTTTGTGGCCTGCCCTGGTTGTCCAGGACTCCAGAGTTGGGCCCGTCCAGAGGGCTGTTCAGGTTGCGGTTGCGTGAGCCATCCGAGGATGTGAAGCTGGACGAGGAGGATCGAGATCGAGACAGACGGGTCATGCCAGCCGCTGGTACTGTGAGATCGGAGAGAGGTACGAGAATGTGATTATTTCAGTCTTCGGTATAATCACAAGCAAGCAAAATGAAAGAACAAGCATCATGCAGAGGAAACCAAACTGAGTATGTAATAATAGATATTCACGAGTTCGTCTCGTGTCTGCCCACACAAAGTATAAATGTGCACACAGAAGCATTTCTAATCAAATTTAGACATACCGAATGCAAAGACACATCATGCTAAACTATAAACAACATATACAGTGCTTTGCGAAATTATTCATACATTCATTTTTTCACATTTTGTTATGTTGCTGCCTTATGTTAAACTACTTTAAATTACTTTTTCCCCCCACATCAATCTACACTCCCTACTCCATAATGGCAAAGCAAAAAATAGGTTTTTAACATTTGTGCAAATTTATTAAAAATAAAAAACTGAAAAGATCCCGTTGCATAAGTATTCATACCCTTTTCTGGGGCACTCGAAATTTAGCTCTGGAGCATTCATATTGCTTCTAGATGTTACTACACTTCGAGTGGAGTTCAACTGTGGCAAATTCATTTGAATGTGTGTGATTTAGAAAGGCACACACCTCTCACAAAAGGTCTAACAGCTGAAAATGCATATCAGAGCAAAAATCAAGTCCTGAGGTCAAGGTAACTGCCTGTAGAGCTCAGTGACAGATTTGGGTTAAGGCAATGATCTAGGGAAGAGTTCAGAAAAAAAATCTGCTGCATTGAAGATTCACAGAAGCAGGTAGCCTCCATTATCCATAATTGAAGATGATTTGAACAACTAGGACTCTAGAAAATGTCTGCCAGCCCCCATCCAAGCTGACAGAGCTTGAGAGGTGAAAAGGTGAGGCAAAGAATGGCAGATAATTGTCAAATGCAGATGTGCAAAGCTTGTCACATCATACCCAAAAAGACTTGAGGCTGTAAAGGTACTTCAACTATGTGCTGAGTTAAGGGTATGAATACTTATGCAATGTACTTATTTCAGTGTTTTATTTTTAATAAATTTGTAAAATTTGCAAATCTGGTTTTTGCTTTGTCATTATTATGGTGTATGGAGTGTAAATTGATGTGGGGAAAAACTAATTTAAAGCAGTTTAACATAATGCTGCAACAAAACGGGAAAAAAATGAAGGGTATGAATACTTTTGCAAGGCATTGTACCTTTTGGAAAATGAAAAAAAAAAATAAAGAAAACAAAAATTAAATCAAAATATATAAAACCTAAATAATTAAAAATAAAATAATAAAGTAAAACCACATACAAGCAACATTAAAAATATACCATAGTGGAAAAAATACAGTGTATAAATAACGATGAAGAATACAATAAGTAAAAATAAATACATAAATAAATAAAAGGTCTTGAAACTTGAAACACTTTAGTAATTGTAGTGACAGACCGATATGTTGACCAGGTCACATATTTTCTGGCATCTATAATAGTGGTATATCGCTATATGGGCCATTCTACAAAACCGGTGCAAACTGTTGTCCCACAACCAAAAAACACATTTAATTCAAATCTTAGATGTTTTGTAGACTAAGATCCTTCTATTATCTATTAAGTTATTTTATATTTTCTGTAAATGACGATACTTTATGTAAAAAAATGTCCCGCATTTTCATGTCATTATCGAAAGTGTATGTTTTAGTCCATTGGCTGAGACTGATTTTAACTACACCCCTACATTTATGATCAGGAAATATTCATATCTCTCTCATAGCTACATGGTGAGTAGGCCCCATCAGTTTGAGGTAAATGTGTTTAAAAGTCTAAAAAAACATCACTACCAAACACCTTTTCTCTGAAATTTTTGGGGAGTTATTCCATAACGTTAAGTTTTTATATGTGTACAACTGATCAGAACTGTGCTAGCTAACCATGTGCTGATTAGCATTTTTGAGCTAGGTTCAAAAGTATCTAAAATGGTTACTGCTGAAACAGTCACGGCTGAAACATTAGGTCAAGTTTCTGGAGTGACATCTTAGTTTTTTTTAGGTGTTATTTCACAAAATGTAGTTTTTATGTGTCTAAAACGGTTCAGAACTGTGCTAGCTAACAATGTGCTAATTAAGCATCTTTGAGTTGGGCCTAAAAGTATCTAAAATTTTTACTACCGAAACAGTCCCGACCAAAACATTTGGTGGAGTTTTTTTTGTAAAATAAACAATATTCTATTTTTAGTAAAATAAACAATATTCTGTAATGTGATGTGGTCGCTACCAAGACATTACTGTCACTACTGTAAATGTTCTGTCATAACCGAAACATGGAATGTTTGTTTGTCACAAAAAAAGTATATTGAATTATCAACTAAGGTATTACAATAGTGTTTGGTTCAGTGTATATTCAAACTAGCGAATCCTTAACTTTGAAATCAGTATGATCAACTTTTTACAATTTACAAAGAAAAATTAGATTAAAAATACAACAAATATCATAAATTGCACTTGAAATATTGTTAAAAAGGTACTTAATTGTAATTGCTTTCGATTTAATAAAACAGAAAAAAGATATTTACAAAGTAGATGTAAGCAAAATTGTTGAAAAAGACTCTGACTGTAAATGGCCCATATAGTTTTGAAACCTAACAACTTTTAATGGAAAATATGTTACTGAAATTGTGTTTAAAGACAAAAATGTTATTGATACAACTAAATGTGGTTTCAACTATTTACCACTCTGCTTTATAGATATCTGCATATGTCATATCGGTCAAGCACTAAATATTACCATGTCAAACATCTACATGCAAATATTCCTAAACACAATCACAGAAGTGAACCATGCAAGCATGTATTTATCAGTCAAAATGACTCTCGGGTCGCATCCCGGGTACCTGATTCAGTGCTCAGATGGCTGAGCAAAACATGAGGAACTGTTTGCAAAGGTTGAAGGGAGACAGAGAGAACAGATATCTGTACAACACAATACAAGTTAAGTACTTAAAGGGGCTATATGACACTTTTCCCCCGAAATAAACGTAACAATAGCCTTTTTATTTGACCATTTATGACTCAAACATCTCCTGATGAGCATACTGACACCTTGTCAGCTCACAGTGGGTGCACCTATAAGCCTGTATCCTATTTTTCCTATTTTCTGTCGGGTCGGATTTTTCGCGCGCTGTCTGCGGATGTGACGTCAAGCGCGTTCATGTTAAACGTTTCAGATCACTCTGCCACCACCGCTAGTCAGCAATTAGCCTATTATTGCAAACAAACTTAGTTTCTCAAACAATATATGTATTTGACTGTTCTTACCTCCGTAAACATGATGTTGACTTCTTTGCAGCGGATGACTTGTGAAGTTTGCATGTACGAGCGTGCGCTGCGAGAGCGAGCAGAAAGGAAGAGCAGTTCCGTTTTTTGGCCACAGGTGTCAGTCACGAGTTTAAATTTCAGAAAATTACATATAGCCCCTTTAATGGAAAACCTTTCAGTATTTCTGAAAAATACTATTCAGATACTGACTGTGATCGGCGACGACTGTGTTTTAGAATGTAACCGTACAACCTCAGCCCTAGTATTCGCCACTGTAAATCTTGCAAGTGTTTACAGCTGTGTTTTATCGGTCTAAAAATTGCAATTCTTTTTCCGCCTTGACATTTAACAACGAGCCTCAAGCTGCTTTTACGCCTCTTTACCTACAGAGGGCGTCAAAAAGCAAAAACATGCTTTTATATATCCTCAGATGATATATAGTTTTGGCAGCTAGGCTAATTAAAGAGGTCATAAATTTAGATTTATTTTTTCTCCTGAGATTCACAATGAAGTCCTAATTAGGTTTGATCAAGCTTCCCTCTTAACTTTCAATAGTCTTTCGTTGTCTGTGAGTGCCAGACACGGTTGCCGCCCCCTAGTGGGCGTCATAATGAACATAGGATTTGTTAATTAAAAATTTTTCTTTTTAGACGTTCAGTGTATGCTCATAGTAGACTGATTTCTCTAATCTCAAAATGAGATTGAACCAAATTAGATTCCTCATGGCGTGACCCCTTTAAAAACTCTCTGGAGCTTTGATGACTTAATTTAAAAGCTTGGGATGAATGTTACAAGCATTATTCTCTTGAAAAGCCAACGTTTTGGTCCCACCCCTGACGTGACGTAAATTCCTGTCTGATTGAAACAAGGACTATACAACAGCGCAGAAATGAAACAGCAAGTATCTTTGGAGAAGGAGGTACAGGGTCAGAGAGAGGGTGACATCTTTTCACACAGAGCGTTGGCAGCACACCAAGCGCTTTACTGGAGCGCCAAAACCTGTCAACAAATATGTGAGGAGGGCTCATTGCGATGTCGCGCACGTCTGTGGTTTGGAAGGAAAACTAATCAAAACACAGTGTGTGGAAGCCGTGCTGAGTTGTGTGAGGTAGAGAAGAAGGAAAGAAAGAACCAAAGACAGACTCTCTGAGCCGGATTTGTCTTAATAAAAGATGGCCATTAGTCATAGTGTTGGGCTGAATTGCTAACTAGCGTTTGAGAAACGCAGATAAACATGCATGTTTATGGAGAAAGCTGACCCAGATTGCACTGCAGATTAAACAAACATCCAAAGACAGATTCACAGGTTAGAAGTGTCAAACGCTGAGAAAAACTATTTAAAATACTTACTGTATCCCATTCCCTGTACAAAGTATTTGAAGGCTTCGGCCAGCTTTCCAGGCTGTTGGGAGGTAAGAGGTCAATTACACTGTTTTACACATTCATATCGTACATTTGTTAGTGAAGATAACAAGGGCACAGGTGTTTAATATGAAGTTTAATATTAGGAAATAAAGAAGGGACAAGACTAACCTGAACAACCTGAGGCAGACCGCCACAGTCAGCCATCTGACACAGAGAGAGAGAAAATTAAATTAATAACACTGTAAAGAACATGCATTTCACAATGTAACCTTTCAGGAAAGTGAAAAGTTCAAAGGGGACATCGGACGAAAAATTCACTTTTACATGGTGTTTGCATATAAATGTGTCTTAGCAATGATAAAATCCATTCACTTTTTTTTTAAATCCCAAAAAAACCTAAACAGTCTCAATTATCAAGCTTTTTCATTTTCTGAGCAGTAGGATGTCATATTGCTCAAGCCCCGCCCATAACTGCTGGCGGACTGTCCCGTATTAGCATATTCCTGCCCTCAGCCAGTTGTACGATGGCCGCTATTTTCTCTCAGCTATAGCGACAACGTTTCGTAAGCAGTGCAGGTGTTTTGTAGTTGGATGTAAAAGTGAACATGAATCTTCATTTTCTCCCAATATCAAAGCCACTTTTGTTTTTGATGGTAATTAGATACCAAATACACAAAAAACAGAAAAGAGGGGTGGGGTGAGCAGTAGCTCATTATCATTTAAAGAGACGTGCACTGAAACTGTTTTTGACAAGGTAAAAACAAGACCATTGAGGAATTTTAACTAAAGTATGTTGCAGACATTTCATGAAGACGCTAAAAACTTATTCTAATTTGAGGAAAATGGCCCCTTTAAGGAGTTAAATGCTGAAGTTGAAGATTTAGGGTTTTGCAAAATACCCATGTCGTCTTACCTTCAGCAAAGTGGTCTTTGTTGGATTTAACCTAGAGTTGCATTCAACCTGTAATATGAAATATTCAACAGACTTAAAATAGTGAAGGGAAAAGCAACAAAGAAAAAAAATTACCTTGTACTTGGAAACTTACCACAGCCTCCACTGCAGGGGAAGTGTCTCCGACCACCAGAAGAGAAGGGCATCTGTAAAGAGACAGACAGTGGTGAAAAACAATACACCAATATATAGAAAAACTAAATAAAATGAAACAAAAAAAGTTAAACAACACGAAACAAAATAAAAAAACAAAACAAAAAAATCTAACACAAAATAAAATAAAACTAAAAATCAAACTAAAATAAAACACAACAAAAAATAAATAAATAAAACAAACACAAAAAATTAAAATAAAATAAAATCTTACGTCAGTGTCTTCACTATATTCTCATTGACTCCAGCAATGGGCCTCTCGATTCCAAGGTCTTGACGCCTATTAAAAACAAACACCTAATTTAGAAGGTTTGTCAGCATACGTAATAACCAATATACACTATTTTTAATAAAATGTCGCTCACGCATTGTATGAGCCACAGAAGAGAGCCAGGTTGTCCTGGTTAATGTCCTGGGCAATGTGCAGGCGGTACGTCTGAATCAGTTCTTGGTTGTCAGTCAGCTCCTCCTAATTGATCAGAATAACAAATGAAAATCATTGTTTAATGAAAAAATAAAAGTCAGCGGGCTCTCATGGTGCTCACAAAGCATGGATTGACTGATATAAAGTCAAAGGGGTTTACTCACAGTGCTGAAGTGATGAGCCATCACAGTGTCCACTAGATTGCTAGTCCACCCAGTGAGCTAGAAGGAAATCAGAATAACATTTATGTGCTTAATACCAAAAAATGACTCTGTTCAAAAGTTTTCAAAAGATTTTTAATACTGTGTTGTTACTGTTGAATGATCCACAGCTGTGTTTTTTTGTTTAGTGATAGTCGTCCTCAGTGTGAAAAGATGGACATGAACAACTGAGGCACTCTTATGCAACTATTATAGAAGGTTCAAACGCTCACTGATGCTTCAGAAGGAAATACGATGCATTAAGAGCCGGGGGTGAAAACTTTTGGAATTTGAAGATCATGGTAAATTTAACTTATTTTGTCTTCTGGGAAACATGTAAGTATCTTCTGTAGATTCAGAAGGGCATTAGTAAATGAAAAATGTACACATCCTCATTCTGTTCAAAAGTTTACACCCCTAGCTCTTAATGCACTGTTTCCTTCTGAAGCATCAGTGAGAGTTGGAACCTTCTGTTATAGTTGCATATGAGTTCCTCAGTTGTCCTCAGTGTGAAAAGATGATCTCAAAATCATCAATCATTGTTGGAATGGGTTCAAATACACAAAAATGCTGAAAAAACAAAGAATTTGTGGGACCTGAAAGAATTAAATTCAGCTATTATTTTCTCTTGTGGACTACATGTAAATATGTATTTTATGTGAAATATCTTATTCAGGTCAGTACAAATAAATAAAATATAACATGCATTTTGTATGATCCCTCTTATCTTATTTTGGTAAAATAATTAACATTTAGCAGATTCTGCAAGGTGTATGTAAACTTTTGACTATATAGCCCTAATATTCAGCTATATTATAGAAACATCTGTTTGTTCAAACTGTTTACTCACCTTAGAAGCAGCCCAGTCTATCCATCCCTCAGCGCAGGGGTCCACATTGATCAAAACTAGCCCCTCCACCAGGGTGGGCTGATTCAGCTGCAGAAAGAGCAAAGGGTTGTCTTTAATGAGGATGACATGGGGAGAGTGGTTTAAAAATGCATGTAGTCATGGCAGAAGAGGAGCTTTTAGCAGCTGGACTCAAAGCATCTCCCTTTAGCACCCACTGCTGCTGCTGTCTGTCATTGACATTAATCTTTCAGTGTGTCAGTCTATACACGCACAAATACGCACAGAGAATGAGAGAGCAAGGCACAGGAAATGACACCGGCCACTTTGCAATGAGTAAATGAGAAAAGAGAAGGGGTGTATTATGGGTTGTCTTGCATAAAAAGAAACGCTGAATATATTAGGCTTGTGAGTGTGTCAGAGATATTAGACTTTGATCAATAGCCTCAGATGCTTGAGGCTGCAGTGCACGCAGGATAATAACAGTCCTGCAGTCATAGCCTCTGGAGGCAATGCAGTTTTGCGGCACTATTTCGACTCAGCTCTAAAAGGGCAGGTGGGGATGATATAAAAATATTTTGAGGTAGCTGTTTGATATAGGCCTTGTGCAAGCAAAATGATGCAGTGTTTAATTAGATTTTAGGTACAGTTGAGGTCAAAAGTTTACATTCCCCTTGCAGAATCTGCAAAATGTTAATTATTTCACCAAAATAAGAGAGATCATACCAAATGCATGTGATTGTTTATTTCGTACTAACCTGAATTAGATATTTAAAATAAAAGATAGTTTACATATAGTCCACAAGAGAAAATAATAGTTGAATTTACAAAAATGACCCTGTTCTTAAGTTCACATTTCCTTGATTCTTAATATTGTGCTCTCACCTGAATGATCCACAGCTGTGTTTTTTTGTCATCGTTTTTTTTTTTTATTCTTAGTGATAGTTGTTCACGAGCCCTTCATGAGTTTGTCCTGAACAGTTAAACTGCCTGCTGTTCTTCAGAAAAATCCTTCAGGTCAATTTTTTTAGTTTTTCAGCATTTTTGTGTATTTGAACCCTTTACAATAATGACTGTATGTTTTTTAGATCCATCTTTTCACACTGAGGACAACTGAAGGACTCAAATGCAACTATTACAGAAGGTTCATACACTCACTGATGCTCCAGAAGAAAAAAAACACATGCATTAAGAGCCGGGGGGTGAAAACTTTTGAACAGAATGGAGATGTGTACATTTTTCTTATTTTGCCTACAAGTCTTTTTTTCCATTTTGTACTGCCCTTCAGAGGCACTACAGAAGATGTTTCCCAGAAGTTAAATTTACCCTGATCTTCAAATTCTAAAAGTTTTCACTCCTGGCTCTCAATGCATTGTTTTTCCTTCTGAAGCATCAGTGAGCGTTTGAACGTTGCTTAGGGTTGCAAATACACAAAAATGCTGGAAAGCCAAAGAATTTGTGGGACCTGAAGGAATTTTCTGAAAAACAGCTGGCAGTTTAACTGTTCAGTACAAACAAGGGACTCATAAACAACAATCACTAAGCAAAAAAACACAGCTGTGGATCATTCAGGTAACAACACAGTATTAAGAATCAAGGGCATGTAAACTTTTGAACAAGGTCATTTTAATAAATTCAACTATTATTTTCTCTTGTAGACTATATGAAAACATCTTTTATGTGAAATATCTTATTCAGGTCAGTACTAAATAATAAATAATATGCATTTTGTATGATCCCTCTTATTTTGGTAAAATAATTAACATTTTGCAGATTCTGAAAGAGGGATGTAAACTTTTGACCTCAAGTGTATTTGCATTATAAATGTAAGATTTGTAAAGCATACTTATATACTTATTTTTTTAAATTTACCTTTGTTTAATTCAACTATTATTATTGTTTTAAGAAAACATTTAATTAAAAAATGCTTTTAAAGGGATAGTTCACCCTAAAATTTAAATTCTGTCATTAACCCTCATGTTGTTCTTCGTTCGAAGACCTCCATTCATCTTCTGAACACAAATAAAGATATTTTTGATGAAATCCGGGAGCTTTTTGACCCTGCATAGACAGCAACACAACTGACACATTCAAGGCTCAGAAAGCTAGTCTTAGTTCTTCGTCTATATATTCTGGTTCAAATAAGTAAGGCTGGGCTAAAATTGCAACCAAAATTGAACCACTGATGTCACATGGACTATTTTAACAATGTCCTTACTACCTTTTTAGGCCTTGAACGTGGTAGTTGCATTCCTGTCTATGCAGTCAGAAAGCTCTCAGATTTCATCCACAATATCTTAATTTGTGTTACGAAGATGAACAAAGGTCTTACAGGTTTGGAACAGCATGAGAGTGAGTAATTATTGACAGATTTTTTTCATTTTTGAGGGGAAATATCCTTTTAAACAAAAATGTTATTTAAAAATATTTGAAATGACTCAGCAGGAAAAGTAAAATGTGAACTTGACCTGAGACCAAAGAAAAAAATCCTTCTTGTTGAGCCATGCAGAAGTACTTAATTTGCAAACTGTAATTTTACAGTCACATTACAATCCAGAGAGTGTCTAAAATACCTCTGCTGATGGAGTTCACTAATAATTAATCCTGAGTAGTCGATATTTCTTCTTAACTAACGGCAAATGGGTTAAACTGTTGGCATCCATGCTCCTTGTTTACAACAGAGACGCCAAAATGTTGCTATGGTTGTGCTGACGGGTTTAGGAGGGAATTCAGTATACCGTACATGCACAGAATGTTAATTTAAGAGTATTCAGTCCCATAATAAAGAAGAAAACAGAGTGAAACAGAGACAGATAGATGCACAAACAATGTTTTAAGACATTAAAATAAAAGTTACACAAAATGAAAAGCAGAAAAATGTCAGAACTTACAGCAAAGCGGGTTAGAATGTACGCTCCTGCTCCAACGCCAATGCCAATCACGCTGTTCACCCTGCAAATAGATGCACACACACATACACACATCGTATGTCACTTTCAACAACAGCAGTATTTCAGAGGAATATGTGATTCACTCTATTCATGACGAACTGCCATCGTGTGCAGTTCTGCCACAACGCAGTGATGTCCTGTTCTGTCCTGCACAGCGCAGGTTCAGAGATAGACCGGAGTGATTGATGTAGTGGGATGTAATTTATTACTAATGGACCGGCTTGACTTTGTTACTCACTTTAGCTGAGTCAGGACTGAGGGCAACATCTCTGCCAGCTCATCCATAGTGGGGTACTGGTACCTAAAGATCAACAGACAGAAAAATCATTTTTTTAGGGGAATATCACCAACAAATATTACAGCATTTAGACAATGGATGCATCTGAAATCACAACTCACCCAGTGGGAAAGGGAGGTGCTCCCTCCTGCTGGCCAGGGGCGTCTACGTGCACAACGGCAAAGTGCTGAGTGATCTCCATCATGTCCTCAAAGTTAAACAGCGTGTTGAAACAGGACTTGTCTGAAAACCAACCAAACACCGTCAGTCACCATCATCCAACTCACATTTATGACAAATATAAAATGTGTCTGTCATTTCAATTTTCACATACGGTTGAGGCCGATGTCATGGTAGGTCAGAATGACAGGACGGTTGCCCTTAGGGCTTCCTCTCATGGTCACATGGAGCACGCCATGGGGCGTCTCAACGTCATGCTCCTGGAACAAAGAAAAAGTTTAAATACACAAATATAGACATTAAAATCTCTCCCCAAATCCTTCTCAAGCTGCCAGGTATGCTTGAGGATTTACTATGCTGCTAAGTGAGTGAAATGTTGGTGCTGCTGCTTTCAGGAAGCATGTATTTGTGTAGTAAGTGATATCTCCCATGAGGCGACTCATGCAGATGGCTGTGGGATCAATAGAAAGATCTAGAGGGAAGGCCAAGCAGCTGCACAGAGTCACGATTCAGTTCTACCACGCATCAGTACTGTTGTGTTATTTGGTATGTGCCTCAAAAATTCACTGATTTGGGTTGATGGTTAATATAAAGAATCCCTGAGCATTCAATTAACAATTGAAGATTAGTGAAGTGATCAAATGTATTTATCCAATGATTCATATTCAGTCCATTGGCTTTATGTAAGTGATCTAAATCCAGAGCTCTAATGCTCTAATGTAAATATACATAAATGTTGAAAGGATTAACCCTGGACTCCTTATGCTTTTTTGCTTAATTCATTACCATTTTAATTTGAATTCATTTTAGTTTTACCACCAATTAAATTTCACTATCTAAATCTGTTTAGGAAGTAATCCAAAATCCATAAAACATCCTTCCAAGAGCCCAATTAGTGCGGTGATATAGTAGTCGTTTATCCTGCGTACTACACACACACTACACTATCATTCAAAAAGATTAGGTTTTAAAAAAGAAATCCTACTTTGATTTAGCAAGGATGCATTAAATTAACCAAAAAATTAAATGATGGCGTTTATAATACTAAAAAAATATTTTAATCAAATGCTGTTTGTTTAACCTTTCTGTTGAATAAAAATCATGGTTTTAACAAAAATATTAAGCAGCACAAATATTTTTTAACTTTGATAATAATAAATGTTTCTTGAGCACCAAACCAGCATGTTATAATGATTTCTGAAGGATCATGTGACACTGAAGATTGGAGTAATGATGCCTAAAATTCAGCTTTGCCATCTCAGGAATAAATTACTTTTTTAAATATATATATAAATAGAAAGCAGTTATTACAGATTGTAATAATATTTCACAATTTTGTTAAACAGATGAATGCAACCATGGTTAGCTTAAGAGTATTCTTTTCAAAAATCTTATCGACACCCAAAAATGGTAATGTTTGTGACAAGATGATCTCTAAACAAAAGCACATCCTCTGATAAAAAAAA
Organism: Garra rufa; assembly: GCF_049309525.1. Lineage (NCBI taxonomy): Eukaryota > Metazoa > Chordata > Actinopteri > Cypriniformes > Cyprinidae > Garra > Garra rufa. The sequence continues at coordinate 17,174,739 of NC_133380.1, forward strand.
AAAAAAACTATTGATGTGGATATCAGCCGATAAACGGAATCATCACAGGGAGTGGCTGCAGAATTGTGGAGACGTACAATACCATCATCGTGACCGTATGACTTTGCAGAACTGTAACAGACTGCAGCCCATATGAGAGATACAGAGAGTGCTTTTTTAAACACAGCGAACTGTCTGAGTCATATTGCAAAAAAAAAAACAATTGTTGAAATCGACACAAATCCGAGGATGTGCTGGCTTCGTGAAACTCCTGAGAGGTTACTGGAAGTTTATTTATTAATTTATTTAAAGGCAAGTAGCAAATAACTACAAGCAGTGTATGTATATGTATGTACATTCTCACTAAAGTCTACATTTTCTGCCATTTTTACAGTTTGAATCAGACTATTGTTTTAAATAATATACACTACCAGTCAAGTTTTTGAACAGTAAGATTTGTAATGTTTTTTTTTAAAGAAGTATCTTCTGCTCATCAAGCCTGCATTTTTTATCCAAAGTACAGAAAATACAGGAAAGTGTGGAAATTATTTTTACTATTTAAAATAACTGTTTTCTATTTTAATATATTTTAAAATGTTATTAATTCCTGTGATCAGTTAAATTTTCAGCATCATTACTCCAGTTTTCAGTGTCACATGATCCTTCAGAAATCATTCTAATATGCTGATTTGCTGTTCAATATTATTATCAATGTTTAAAGCAGTTGAGTACATTTTTTTAGTATTCTTCGATGAATAAAGACATTTATAATGTTACAAAAGATTTCTATTTCAGATAAATGTTCTTCTAAACTTTCTATTCATCAAAGCAACCTGAGAAAATGCCATTCAGCTGTTTTTAACATGATAATGACAATAATAAATGTTTTTGAGCAGCAAATCAGAATATTAGAAGGATTTCTGAAGGATCATGTGACTGGAGTAATGATGCTAAAAATCCAGCTTTGAAATCACAGAAATAAATTACATTTTAAAATATATTCAAATAGAAAGAGTAAAAATAATTGCTGTACTTTGGATCAAATAAATGCAGGCTTGATTAGCAGCAGAGACTTCTTTAAAAACATTAAAAATCTTACTGTTCAAAAACTTTTGACCGATAGTGTATTTCAAATAAACCCACCCTTAAATGAAATGTAAAAACAAAGCAAACTGATTTCAGCTAAGTGATTTTATCTTGTCCTCTATCCAGAAAAAGTGCATATTGCCACAAATCAAAAGTCTGGCAGTGCAAGACTGTGTCTTCCTTAACCATATCATCAAATGCCCTTAAACCAATAGGAGCTGTCATATGCCTGAGAAATACAGAGACTCCTCTAAGATAAACTAATTGACAGATTAATAATACACACAAAGAGCACAGGGACATAAAGTCTCAGATCAATATCTGCTGACATAAAATTATAATTGTTTTAATGTTTTATTCACTCTTTATATTATCAGAGGGAGATAGGGTTGTTAAGAGAAAAGACTGGGAATGTTGTCCTGGGGCCTTGTGTTAAGGGGAGCCAACTACTGTCCTGATAGTCCTGGATGGAGTGTTGTGTTCAGTGATGTATACACCAACATCACAAGGTTGGACTCTAAGTGTGTATATAAATACGTATATTCGCACGTAAGGGAGCACTTGAGTGTGAGAGAGAAGTGTGCGCATCACAGCTTCTCCTGCATCAATAATAGAGTGAGTCACAGCAGAGGGACACATAAGGAGTCCTGAGATTAGAGAAATTAGCTTCTATTCAGAAGCTCTGTGTGAGTGAGAGCCACATAACTATGACTGGATATTATTTGATAATATGATTGGGTTTGTTATAATACTGTACTAGCTTTGGGGGCATCTCTTATGTGACCCTGGACCACAAAACCAGTCATAAGGGTCAATTTTTTACATTTGAGATTTATACATCAACTGAAAGCTGAATAAATAATAGATTAAATTATAAATAAAATTTCCATTAATGTATGGTTTGTTGAGATAGGACAATATTTGGTCGAGATACAACTATTTGAAAATCTGGATCTGAGGGTGCAAAAAAAAAAAGTACTGAGAAAATCGCCTTTAAAGTTGTTCAAATTAAGTTCCTAGCAATGCTTATTACTAAGAAAAAAATAAGTTTTTATATATTTCAGTAGGAAATGTAAAAAATTTGTTTGTGGAACACAATCTTTACCCAATAACTTATTGATTTTGGCATAATTTAGACCTATACAATGTTTTTTTGGCTACTGCTACAAATATACCTGTTTTTGTGGTCCAGGGTACACATATGTTAAAGTTGGCATGACATGGAAATTCATCCAACCTCATTAAAAGCATGTCAAAGATCTTATTGTGAATAATTAATCCAATCATATGTTTCGTTTAAAAAAAAAACTGATCTCTTAATTTTTCATTAAGATGTTTTCCGGTGAAAAGGGTGATGTATGCCGGACTTCTCCGATCATGTTGTCCACACCTTAAACTCAGTAGCATTCTTAGTGTCTGGAAGCTTGCATTCAGATCAATAATCTAAATATAGAATATAGAACGTATATCGGATTGACTTTTAACTGGAATCATGTAGAGTCCTTTGAAGCTGCACTGAAACTGCAATTTGGACCTTCAACCCGTTGGGTCCCACTAAATCCACTATATGGAGAAAAATCCTGGAATATTTTCCTTAAAAATGAACATGAACATTTTAGACGTCATAGGGGTGAGTAAATTATCAAGAATTTTTTATTCTAGACATGAACTAATTCTTTAACAGTCCTTCTCTTACAGGAAGACCAACCAAAAATACTGATGACTCATCCTGCACTGAACAGATTTTGTCTAATTAAATTTATAACCACTACCTCTTATTACAACCTTCAACTGATTAGCAAGTAGTAAATTAAATCCATGTCTGTTATAAAACTTTGCATTCATTAAATATGTTCAATCTTCTTCATATTCTCCAATAATAAATCAATATGAGAATATTGATATATATTTATTTATATATATATATTTTTTTTTTCGTAACTGAATTGTGCATCCTGTGAGGCATATAATGATTGAAATGACTGGTCTGTGCCTTTAAAATTGGTAGCACTGGAACGAAACCGGACATTTTCAGCTCTTAAGGACACGGACGTTCAAGGCCAGAGAGTGGGAGAGTCTGAAATCCAACATTTAAAAAAAGTCTCTCCTGTTCGATCTGCCAAACACACTCTCAATCTTCTAGACAAACACACATACACATTTACACTCTGCATGTGGGTCTGGAAAGTGTGGGAGAGTCTGGAAAGAGGAGCAGAATAGAAATGAGCCTGAAAAAAAGACTCATTCAATAGTGATGGGTCATCATGACGAAGTCAACAATTGGCTGTAGAAGGTGATTTAAACTCTGAAACAGACCATAAACGCCCTAAATGTGCTCTGATATCAAACGCTTGCATCATCTTCCTCTCTGCAACATCTGCAGCCTGCTTGTGACAATCAAAAAACGCTGATCAGCCAGAATAGTCAATGGTGAAAACCAAAAATGTCCTGAATATGTGGTTACATTCTTGTGTGCAGACATTCAAACCTAAGGCGGAGGACAATCGAAGCAGCTTTCTCCTGGGAAACAGAGGCTTAAGCCAAGGTGAATGAATGAATACAAGCCAACAGTCTCAGCCTTTGCCCCCCCACCCCCGCTCCCGCTTCCTAGCTAATAGCATCAATCACACACCACAAGCCTAGGAGCCATTACACAGCACAAACTTGATGGCAGATCACTATTACACATACATACACACACACACACACACACACACACACACACACACACACACACAGCATCCATACTAGAAACACACAGTATATACTCACTACCACACCCTGCCAGTAAGGCTTGTGTTTTTAAGTGCTGCAAATGTCCTTGATTTGCTTGACCTATTAGACCGCTTGGAGATCATCGGGACATGTGCCATACGCCTCATTTATCTGACAATTCCTCAAATGCACCAATATGTCATTTTAGTGTACATAATGTACATTTAAAGCATTTTAACTACAGATCTCTGTACCTAACAGTTTAGTCTGGTTTAATCTGTGGTAGGTAAACAAGCAGAGAGGCACATGACTCGCATGACTAATGGAAGAAAACACACATTCCTCATTGGAAAGAATCACACATACTGACACGACATGCATTCACATGAAACATTTCTACAAAAATATCACTCCGAAAGGATTCAGGAATGAGTCTAAGCTGTCAGTTGTAACGCTTTCTCTTATTCTCTTACACACACACACTCACTCACCACTGCATCTCCAGTGCACGCATTCTGCTCCACATCTAGAACGGTTGACATGTTTCCACACACGAGACAGTGACAGCTTCAGAGAGGAGACAGGAAGAGATGGGAGGATCCACGAGAGGAAAACAGAGTGGCTGAAGGAGGGATGGAGGAGAACGGACAGGGAGAGCAGTAGCTAGGCAGAGATCCAAGAGGGAGGGGAGACAGGAGGAGACAGAGGGAGAGTGAGATAAATGAAGAGAGGAGGTATGTTTTGAGAGAGAGAGAGAAAGAGAAAAAGAGAGGAAGAGATGGTTGAGATGCAGACAGAGTGAGGAGGAGAAAGAAGTGACTGCGGTTTGCGCTGGGGAGGCAGTGCTTGTTCATGCATACGGCAGCGCTGAAAGAGCGCCGCTCTGATTGGATGAGGGAGAGTCAGGTGGGCGGGAGGTGGCAGGAGCAGGGATGTGAGAGGGGTGGGGCAGACACGGAGAGGGCGAGGATGGAATGATGCTTTCCACTGCATTTTATTATTTGTTTTTGGGTGGGGTCAGTCGGTTCACTGCTCAGATTCAACAAGAGACGAGATGCTGAGATATTTGACCTTGTGAATCAATTGATTTTGGCTAAACCTATTGATTCGTGATTGATGGTTATTGATTATATTAATTGTATTTAGTCATGGTAGTAATGTCTCCTCCACTCAGCCAGATTGTGACAAGTGGTTCTCAACTGGTTTCGCCTTCAGGACAGATTTGATTTTATCAGCTGGGGGCAAAGAATTAAAATAACAACAGCTGATTAATATACATAACTATACAAAATGTCCTTACAAATTATTCATATTTCTTTTACCCTTGCCAGTGGTAATAATCAGGATTTTTTTTTTTTAGGATGTCAAATACATATTTACATATACAAGTAAGTTTTGACAACATGTGTTATTACATTATTTTAGCAATTTTCAAATTTATTTTAAAAGTAGTTCAAGGTTTAACTCATTTTTAAAAGCCAGTTTAATGTGATTTAAGTTTAAATAATTGATTGTACACTACCAGTCAAAAGTTTCTTTTGCTCACCAAATTCGCATTTATTTGATCCAAAAATACTGCAAAAGCAGTAATATTGTGAAATATTTTTACTAGTGGTGGGCCGCTATCGGCGTTAACGTGAGACTCTTATCGGGGGATAAAAAAAATATCGCCATTAATCTATTCTCAAAAGTTGGGTTGGGAGCTGGGTCTATACTACGCAAGCTATGATGACTTTCACCTTGATATTTTAGCACGGATGTATACCTAGCCGAATTGCACTGTAGGGGGCGAGAATGAGTCTTCGAACCTGTGTGTATGCCTACTGTGAAATTACCACATCAAATGAGATGTGCTAACATGGATGCAGCTATGAAGCCACCGGGTTTGCTTCAGGGCAGGGGCGTTGCTAGACCCTTTTTACTGAAAATCTGCTGTGCCCCAGTAAAATGTCAAATTTGAGTTATAATTTACTTTGATAATCCCGAAATAAAGACATTAAACTATATGCAACAACTGAACTGATGCTTCTAAAAGCAACGCAGTTTAACCGAAGACTATGCACGCAGATATCCATGCCCGTGCACGTCTGTGTATTTAACTGGAATGCGCACGTCGCACAGCCTTTTACGCAGAAGTATATGCAGTGTAGGAATAGTTGGTTACACAAGTTTGTATAGTTAATTGTGTTGTAAATGCAATTGTCAAGCAGTTTGTGATGCATTTTGGAAACAGGAGATGAGCCCCTGGTCTAATGCGCCACCTGGCTTGAGAAACCCGTTCTCAAAGACTTACTTTTAGTCATTATTTGGGTAGCACACATATTCTGAATGCCTTCGGCTGAATTCAAATTAGCCATTTTAATCTAGATTAATTCCAAGATTACACTGAGATTAATCTAGATTAAAAAAATTAATCTATGCCCACCACTAATTTTTACTATTAAACATAATTGTTTTCTATTTAAATATATTTTAAAACGTAATTTATTCCTGTGATCAAAGCCAAATTTTTAGCATCATTACTCCAGTCTTCAGTATCATGTGATCCTTCAGAAATCATTCTAATATGCTGATTTTGTTACAGTTCTGTCAGTTTATGTCTTAGTCATGTCATGTATTTGGTTTCTCCCATTGTCTTCCCCCGTTAATCTGTCTGCTTTGGTTTAGTCCTTGTCATCTGTATCACCTGTGTCCCCGTAATTAGTCTGTCTTTATAAGCATGTGTTTGAGTTCTGTTCTTTGTCGGTCCTTTTTGTGTGAATAGATGTGTGTGATGTTCCTGACTTGTTCCTGCCTTGTTCCAGTCGAAGATTTATATTAAATATATTGTATTTTGTAATTCCTGTCGTCCGTCTCGTCAACTCCTGCACGCACCCGTGACATAAGGACCGACCAACAAAAGTGTACCTGGCGTCTTTCCCTGCGTTTATTTTTCGTTTTTGTATCAGTGTTTGTTTTATATTTTTTCCTCATGGATGACCCCAACGTTGCCATCATTCTCCTGAAGCAGGGGAGACGCTCTCTCGAGGACCACACCAGAGACTTTCTGTTCCTCGTTCCATCAACTCACTACCCGGACAGCTGCTTGTGCACGTTCTTCCACCACGGACTTAATGACCACATCAAGATGCAGCTGTCCGGGGAGGGTCCTCGAGAGAGCTTTGCCGGATTCGTCGAGTGGGTGCTGGCGTCCAATGGATCTTCCTGGACTGTCGATTTCATCGAGGAGGACGTCAGCCCCGCTCACAACCCAGAGAGCAGCCAACCATCGCCCCGACATGCAGAGCGGGAACCCGAGCGCACCGCGGATGCAGGACTAGAGCCGCGAGCGACAGAGCCAGAGTCCTCTCCGGCTGATCAGGTGCGTGAGTCGGATTCTACATCTCTGACGGTGGATTGCGACGTGGAGCTAGGGAGGGAAATGGAGAGCCCTGCCCACTGCAACTCCGCTGGGGGTGAGCTGGATATCTCTGGGGACTTAATTGACTTCGTTGCTGAAGTTATGGAATATAAACTAATTGACTTTGTTTCTGAGACTGTGGATATTGACACGCCGGATTTAATAGACTTTTCCTCTGAGCCACTGACCCGCATTGACTTCCCTCCCACCCGCCCTCATCTGTCCGAATCTGCCTGGTTCCCGCTGGTTCCGCCCAGCCGCCCTGAGTCCCCGCTGGTTCCGCCCAGCCGCCCTGAGTCCCCGCTGGTTCCGCCCAGCCGTCCTAAGTTCCCCAAGTCAGCAGTCAGTCCCCTTGCTCACCCTCAGCCCACCATCTCTGCAGTGGGCTCGCCGCAGGGATGCCTGCTCACTTCGGTGGCAAGGCTGGAGGTTCCCTCAGCTCCGCCTCCAGCCTCCGAATCCAGACCTCCACCTCGGTCCTCCGACCCTGCGGCTCCACCACGGCTCTCAGCGCCCTCCTCTCCACCGTCGCCCGTCGGTCCACCAGCTCCACCGGGCTCCATCGTCTTTCCGGCTCCGCCCTGGTCAGTCGTCACCCCATCGGATCCTCAGGACTCTGCTCCTCCGGCTGCGCCTCGTCACGCCGTCCCACCGGCTCCTTGGGACTTCTCCTTCCTGCGGGCACAGCCTCCATCCTCTGTCGCTCCGGCTCCGCCGCGGATCTCCGGGACTCCGTCTCCGCCTCGGCCGCCAGAGCCCGTTCCGCCTTGGCCCTCCGGATCCGCGGTGTCGCCCTGGATCTTCGGCTCTCCATCTCCGCCTCGGGTTCCTCTGCCAGCTGCTCTGCCTCTGTCGGTCGGCCCCACGGAGTCGGCGGTCCGTCCTCCACCATGGCTCCTCCCTCCGTCGGCTCCTCCGTGGGCCGTCATCCTGGCTGCGATCTGGGTCCTGCTCTCCTGCTCCAGGTCCCTCCTGTGTGTTCCCTGGCTCCTCCCACCGTCGTCGCCCCCTTGGACTGTCCTTTTTGTTTCCTGGACTTGTGTTCTGGTCCTCCTCCGGGGGTTGCGTCCTCCGCCGGAGCCCCCTCCCTTATTGACTCTGTTTCCCTGGTTTTCCGCCCCTCTCGTTTTTTCGTTTTTTCTACGGCGCGAGGACGCGCCTTTCCGGAGGGGGGCGTAATGTTACAGTTCTGTCAGTTTATGTCTTAGTCATGTCATGTATTTGGTTTCTCCCATTGTCTTCCCCCGTTAATCTGTCTGCTTTGGTTTAGTCCTTGTCATCTGTATCACCTGTGTCCCCGTAATTAGTCTGTCTTTATAAGCATGTGTTTGAGTTCTGTTCTTTGTCGGTCCTTTTGTGTGAATAGATGTGTGTGATGTTCCTGACTTGTTCCTGCCTTGTTCCAGTCGAAGATTTATATTAAATATATTGTATTTTGTAATTCCTGTCGTCCGTCTCGTCAACTCCTGCACGCACCCGTGACAGATTTGCTGTTCAAGAAACAATTATTATTATTATTATTATTATTATTATCATCATCTATATTTAAAATAGTTAAGTACATTTTTGTTCAAGATTCTTTGATGGATGAAAAGATCCAAAGATCAGCATTTATATGAAATAAAAAGCTTTTGTAACATTATACACTTAACCATTTAAAAGCTTTATAGAAAGAAATTATAAAAGTGATGACAATATTACAAAAGGTTTCTATTTCAGATAAATTCTGTTCTTCTGAACTTTCTATTCTTCAAAGAAACCAGAAAAAAAATCTACTCAGCTGATTTCAATATAATAATAATATAATAATAATAATAATAAATGTTTTTTTGAGCAGCAAACCAGAATATTAGAATGATTTCTGAAGGATCATGTGCCTGGAGAAATTATGCTAAAATTCAGCTTTGAAATCACAGAAATAAATGACATTTTAAAATATATTTCAATAGAAAACAATTATTTTAAATAGTAAAAATATTTCAAAATGTTACTGTTTTGCTGTACTTTGGACCAAATAAATGCAGGCTTAGTGAGCAGAAGATACTTAATTTTTAATTTTAGTAAAAATTTAAAATCTTTTGAATGGTAGTGTACTTAAAAGTGTAGGGCAACAACTTATTTTTTTTTAACAGTGTATCTAAATGTATAAATAAATGTATGAATATTTAAAATGAATATTCTTAGGTTGGCACCCAGAAGTGAGCTAAATCTGTCAAAACCTTCCAAAACTCTGTTTGAGGACATCTGTAATTGTATAAAAATATAATAAATATGTTTTCTGGTAGGGTTAGGTTATAGTACTTATAACTAGCTGTATATAAAACAATATCTAAGGAATGTCTCTGTTTGTATTTATATCTATCTATCTATCTATCTATCTATCTATATCTATATAGACACACACACACACACACACACACACACACACACACACACACACACACACACACACACACAACTTTCAAATACTACTTTTTTGGTTTTCAAGGACTAAAATCAGAGATCTCACTTACCAAACAATATCATTATTATCTTACAAATTCTAATAAATAAACTAATAAAGCAAAACGGTACTAATAAAGTGCAGCACATGCAAAGCATGCAATAACTGTGGCAACTTTTACATTTGAACGAATACTATGACAAAGCTATCGCTTTCCTTAATCAAAGCAATTTTTTTTTCATGAATATATCGTTGACCTGAAGAATGAAAACTATATCATACATATAAATGCAATGCGTTTACTCCTGTGAGCCATTTATAGACTGTGACTCACCACTAATTTACAATAAACCAGTCAAATGAGCTATCAAATTAGTCTAACAGCAGGAACTAAACCTAATATCAGTTTCCTTGGATGTAAAATAATGTTTATTTCTTCATTTTCCATCACCGCAACTGCTAACCACGGCTGCAGAGCACAGTTTGTCCTCACTGTAGGAATTATGACATACAGAACGTCTGTGTCCCAGCAGAGGTGCAGTGTGGTATCATTCTTTCTTATGGGTCTTGGTCTCTGATAGGTTATTGATCTGCCTTGCTTCCATTTATCAGTAGATGAGTCTGAAACATTGTTTTTCATTCAATAAGCCTCTTTGTTGTTCCTCAGGGGCCACCATAGACAAACACAATCTGAGAAGCAGGAGTCAGGGAAGGGAAACAACTGCAGCTGGCAAAAGAATTCAGCATTTGTGGACTGGAATACAACACTGTGTTTATAAAGGTACGCAGAGTGTTATACAGTAGGTCTAATGTGCTAAAACAGGCGAATATCTAAAATGCATTATTCAGATAACATAGACATAACACAACAAAAAACTGCAATACAGCAAATATAAAACAAAAGCACCCAAAGGTTAAAAAGTAACGTTGTTTTATTACTTATTGATGTACCTGCAGCTTCAGTAATAAATTATAGTGTTAGTCACTCTGTCCATCTCAGTGAGCAGTCTTGTGGAGCGTGCTGTACCCAAGTGACCTTCAGGCAAGGATGTGAACATTAGAGGGCAAAATGGACAGACACAACCTCTGTAGGCCTCTCAAGACTGACTAGCAATAAACTTGAGAATCAACAACATATAATTTAGAATAGAAACAAAACAGATACAGTAAGGCAGAGAGGTCTATATGATTGTAGACATTTGGATTACATTTTTATATTAGTATTTGATGGCTGAGACTTAGAGAAGGTCACTATGAATTAAGGATCAGAGATCAAATCATGTACTAAATAAATCTCTTGTCCTGGGAAGTGCTCTGTCGCTATTTGAGATTATTTTGAATAATATCTAATAAGTTAGTGACGCTGTATTGGAGTCAAGGATGTGACTTTGCTTACTCTGAGCTTCTGATGCCCTCTATGGGATGAAATTGTCTCTGAATAATGATGAACCTGTCGTGATGACTTGCAGTATTCACACAGATGCTTTAGCTCTTTGGCTTTAACTAGTGGCTAAAGGAAGAACAGGATTGTCCTATATATAGAACTAATTTCTTAATTTTCTTAAAAAAAAAAAAAAACAGCATTGCTTGGATTACCATAGTTTTAATATATAATTTTTTTTGATTTATTAATTTTCTACAGATTTACACTGAAAAAAAAAAAAACTATAAGATCTCCACAAAACATTTAAGAAGTAACAGTAACCAAACAATTAAGGCAATGCAGTTTTAACAACAATAACAAAAAACTATCAAATAGAAAAGCTAAAATGTCTATATAATATATCAATTATAACAAAATGTGAGACATAAAAGTACACTACCAGTCAAAAGATTTTTTATGTTTTTTTAAAGATCTCTCTTCTGCTCACCAAGCCCGCATTTATTTATTTTTTTGCAGCAAAAACAGTACAATTTTGAAATATTTTACCATTCTAAATAACTGTTTTCTATTTGACTATATATTTTTAAATGTAATTTATTCCTGTGATTTTAAAGCTGAATTTTTAGCATCATTACTCCAGTCACACGATCCTTCAGAAATCATTCTACTATTCTGATTTGCTGCTTAAAAAAACATTATAAACATTTATTTATTATTATTATTATGTTGAAAACAGCCAAGTAGAATTTTTCAGGTTTCTTTGAAAGTTCAGAAGAACAGCATTTATCTGAAACAGAAATCTTTTGTAACATTATAAATGTCTTTATCGTCACTTTTAACCAATTTAAAGCATCCTTGCTAAATAAAAGTATTAATTTCTATCATTACTTTCCTAAAAAAAAGTATACAGACTCGAAGCTTTTAAATGGTATAGTCAGTGTATAATGTTACAAAAGCTTTTTATTTCAAATAAATGCTGACCTTTGGATCTTTCTATTAATCAAAGAAAAAATGTACTCAACTGTTTTAAATATTGATAATAATAATAAAAATAAATGTTTCTTGAACAGCAAGTCAGCATATTAGAATGATTTCTGAAGGATCACGTGACACTGAAGACTGGGGTAATGATGCTGAAAATAAATTACATTTTAAAATATATTCAAACAGAAAACAGTCATTTTAAATAGTAAAAAATGTACTGTTTTTGTGTACTTTGGATCAAATAAATGCAGGCTTGGTGAGCAGAAGAGACTTCTTTAAAACAAAACGTTACAAATCTTACTGTTCAAAAACTTCTGACTGGTAGTGTCGCTGTAATAAAAAAACATGAAATGCAAATTTGTCTTTTTTTCTAATTTGTTCAATGAACTGCTTCAGACAAAACCATATCAGAAAGAATCGGACAACACAAGCATTTTCCATAATCAATCTTCAATCTGACTTATAATTTTACCTTAAAGAGATAGCTCACCCAAAAATGAAAATAACTACATAATTTATTTTCCTTCAAGCCATCCTAAGTATATATGACTTTATTCTTTCAGACGAATGCAATCAGAGTTATATTAAAAAAAAAAAATACCCTGGCTCTTCCAAGCTTTATAATGGCAGTGAATGGGTGTTGAGATTTTGAAGTCCAGTAAAGTGCTTCCTCCATCATAAAAAGTACCTCAGACGGCTTCTGGGTAAGACGCGTTTGTGTAAGAAAAATATCTATATTTAAACTTTATAAACTGTAATCTCTTGTTTATATTGCTGGTTTATAAAGTTAATATAATACAGCTGTGTGAAGTACTTTTTATGATGGATGCACTTTTTTGGGCTTCAAAATCTCAACACCCATTCACTGCCATTATAAAGCTTGGAAGAGCAAGTACATTTTTTAATATAACTCAGATTGCATTCATCTGAAAGAAGAAAGTCATATAAACCTAGGATGGCTTGAGGGTGAGTAAATCATGGGGTCATTTTCATTTTTGGGTGAACTATCCCTTTAAAACTGTAAGCACTGGCAAACCATTTATGCCATTAAAATTACAAAAGACTTTGATTTTATCTTCTGGCTTTCTGCATTACATTTTGGATGAATGGTGAGAGATACACTGCATTTCCTCTCTTCACCAGTAGAGAGCAGTCACACCTTAAACACGAACATGTACATGTTCTGTAGCACTCAGTGCTTGTGTGAAATTGGATTGGCTGGCCTGGTGTCAGCCCATCATTGGACTAACACTTAATGTGTGAGCTTCTGTATAGAGAGGCTTGCTGAGTAAGGAATACTAAAGGCACTACATAATATAGAGCAGGTCATGCCTGAGCTGCAGGTGCTATATTTAGCTCATCTGAGACCCCTGCATTAAAAGGGAGGATGTGATTCACCAAGAATGCTTTTCTCATTGCTAAAGAGACACATCAGACCTGAACTCATAAATTCTGTATATACCTATATTATTTTAAGACATCAACCACCATCATATCATCCATTACCTAACAGAATGAATAACGATCAATGTGGATAACCTGATGTGTTTTACAGGAAGATGCATTAAGTCTAGAGTACCTTCTAAAATTAGAACACGTGATCATCTTTTTTTTATGGATTTATTTCAACTAAACAGAATCAGTTTATGGCCGTCAGAGCGGATTTATAGTCCTGGAGTGATAAAGGTAGAACACATAGAAGAATCCATCAAATCAGATTCTCATTTTGAGGATTATTATTTTTAACATCAAAATGTGATGGTTTTTCCCAAAATAACCCCTTTGATATTAAAATATAGAGGTTCAATAACCTAAAATACTGTTTTAGCACATACACACCTCTAATGAGCATCTAAGAATAACTCGTTTTATCTCATGCACTAAAGAGATTCATTAAAGTCTTATCTTACCTGACAGTCAAAGTCTTGGAAATTTTGAGAGTTCTGTAGGAGAAAGAGATGACATGATTATTCAATAGACATTGACTTACATAAAAATGTCTAACAATATTAAATTTTGATCATATCATCCATTATTCTCTGCTCAGCGTTTGCCGCTCTTTAGATTGAAGCCACTAGGTGGAGTGAGAGCTCAGTGTGCTTCTCCAGTTCAGTCTTTTAAAGGAATGGTTCACCCACAAATTAAAATTCTTGTCATGTCATTATTTTAGTGGAAAGCTGAAAATTATAACTTGGAGTTCTTGCATTAGATGCATGGACAACTTTTATAACATTTTTATGGTGGATTTTTGGTGTTTTATGGAGCTTGACAGCCGGTCATTATGAACTACTGCTGTGTGGCAAGAACTGCATAACTCTTTCTTTATTTTAAGGAAAAAAATGTTATTAAATAAAAACAGCAGGTTTGAAATAACATTTACATGATAAACATGAAACATTAAATTACCCACCTGCAATTTTAATTGTAATTTTTGGCATTTTTAGTAGTATTTGAACAAAGATTTTTAATGCTCACCAAGCATGGATTTATTTGATACGAAGTACAGCAAAAACAGTAAAATTTTGAAATATTTTTACTATTTAAAAGAACTGCTTTTTATTTAAATATATATTAAAATGTAATTTATTCCTGTGATCAAAGCTAAATTTTCAGCATCATAACTCCAGGATTCACATGATCCTTCAGAAATGATTCTAAAATTATGATTTGCTGTTCAAGAAACATTTTTATTATTATTAGCAATATTTAAAACAGTTGAGTACATTTTTTGAGGTTTCTTTGATGAATAAAAAGATCCAAAGATAAGCATTTATCTGAAATAAAAAGCTTTTGTAACATTATCGATATATCATTCAAAAGCTTTTTATTTCTGGAGAGAGAAATTCTAGAAATTAATACTTTTATTTTATTTATTTATATTTATTTACATTAAATGCTGTTCTTCTGAACTTTCTATTCATCAAAGAAACCTGAAAACCTTCTGTTCCGCTTTAATAATAATAAATGTTTTTTAAGCAGCAAATCAGAATAATAGAATAATTTCTGAAGGATCATGTGACTGGAGTAACGATGCCAAAAACTAAGCTTTTAAAATATATTCAAATAGAAAACAGTTATTTTAAATAGTAAAAATATTTCAAAATTGTACTGTTTTTGCTGTACTTTGGATCAAATAAATGCAGGCTTAGTGAGCAGAAGAGACTTCTTTAAAAATCATTCAAAATCTTAATGTTCAAAAATGTGTGACTGATTTTAATTTTAAATTTAATGTTTATTGTTTGTAAACTGATTTAAAACGAGAAATGTCCCTTTGGCAAAAAGCTAAAATAATTTTTATTTTAGCCATTTTATTTTAGTTTAGTTAATATTTAAGAAAATTTTATTTTTGGTTTTAGTTTTACTTTTAGTTTTAGCTAACCATAAGAACTACACTGTCTAAATATTATGTCAAAATATCAATTACAAATACTTTTAAGTTGACACTATCTTCTTCTACCTAGCATTTGTGTTTTGTAAAATAAAATAATAAAAATAAATTAAAATAAAATTCCAGTATTGCAAAAGAATCAGTTATGTGTTAAATTTGGTACATGTTAAGCTATATTATTATTATTACTATTTGTTTTAAACGTCTCACTGCCCATGTCTGGAAACCCAGTCTGAAAAGCCCTGCTCTACGGTTCGTCTCACTCAGTTCCAAGAGAGATGAAGCCACCCATAAAAATGTTTGTCCCTCGCCTTTTTAAATTATACTGGCGGCACTGCTCAACGGTAATGGGTGTATGACATTTACATTTCTGTTTTTAGTGTTTCTGATATGGATGCTGTGTGGCAAAGACGGATGGCAAGATTTAAACTGACAAACCCTGCGGATGCCGTGATGCAAATTCCTGCCAACAAGGGCTGCAGAAAGAATAATAATTATTCTGGAGAAGACAGAAATATCTTTAATTGTGCAGAATTGTTTTGCACCCCTACCCCACCCGTCCTTTCGTTTCCTATTTCTGTCTTTTCAATTTCCTTCTACCACTTTTTCTCTTAAATCCATTTCACTAATAATCCACCCCATCCACCTCTTTTCCATCTCCATTCATTTTCTCTTGCTACAGTAGCTCCCACATGAATTATTCAGTTTGATGAAGTAAAGACAGACACGGGGGTAGAGAGAACAACTTTGTCTCAGATAGAGGAAAACACAGAGAGTGTTTTCAGGTTGCATAGATGTGTAATACATGGGTTGTGCATAAGTATCACTATGGTTTGTGTGTCTGCGGTGTCTATAGGCTTTTTACAGTGTTGGATCTTGCTCCTACATTTATGTGCATATACATCAACAATGGCTCAAGATCTGGCTGCAAATTCTGCTGATTTAAACTAAATATCACAAAAAACATTGCTGAGCAATAAAGAAAATATTAGCAAGGAAAGTAAAAATCTTAAATAAATATTAAGATAAAATCTATTTATTAGGGGCCAAGCACCGAAGGTGCGAAGGCACCTATTGTATCCGTTAGAATTCTTATTATTAGGGGCCAAGCACCGAAGGTGCGAAGGCACCTATTGTATCCGTTAGAATTCTTATTATTAGGGGCCAAGCACCGAAGGTGCGGAGGCACCTATTGTATCCGTTCCGTTTCTTATTATTAGGGGCCAAGCACCGAAGGTGCGAAGGCACCTATTGTATCCGTTAGAATTCTTATTATTATTATTATTCCGCCGCAAGTCTATGGCAGCCCATAGAACCGCTTGCGGGAAAGTTGTATAATTTGGCACACTGATAGAGGACCGTCCCAACATTAAACATAGCAAGTTTGGAGTCTCTAACTCAAACTCTCTAGCGCCACCACTTGTCCAAACTTTAACTTTCTTTTTGCTAATAACTTTTGAACCGTAAGCCACAAAATCAAAATTCCAATTTTCCCGGAATCCTTGGGTAATGCCGAGTCAAATGAACACCAAATTTCAAAAATCGTAAGGTTTAGTTTTTTTTCTATAATTTATTGTTTGTAAAACCTACTTTTTCGAACTCGTCCTAGACGGTTTGTCTGATTTTCACCAAAATTGGCTCAGATGATCTTAAGACCATGCAGGCAAAAAGTTATGGAATTCAAGTTGATTGGTCAAACCGTTCTCGAATAACGCGCTAATTAATTCTACGAAAAGCGTTCAAAAATGGACGTGAGGCCATATCTCCGCAACGCTTTGGAATATTGAGACCAAACTTGGTGTGTGTTGTAACAAGCATGACCTGAGGCTACCTGCAGAGTTTCGTCACAGTGCCACCTAGTGGTCAGGAGATATGAAAAATGGCTATTTGTGCTTATAACTTCACAGTGGTTTGACCAAAAATCTCAAAACTGGTCTTGGTAGGTTCGGAGGAGTATGCCGAGTCGAACCATATCCAATTTTCCCATGTCAGCCATTTTGGGTGTCGGCCATTTTGAATTTAGCTTTAAAATGCTGTATCTTGAGAACGGATTAACGTATCGTTTCGACAATAATTACAAAAATGTTCGGCACCATGCCCTGAATGTACATACCAATTTTGGGGCCAGCGCCACCTTGTGGTCAAAAGTTATAACAACATTTCGAAAAATGCTAATAACTTCTGAAAAAAATGGCTTATTGTAATAAAACTGATCTCAAAATATTCCTTGGGTCAGGCCGAGAACGTTGATACCAATTATGCCAAAATTGGCCTAACTTCCTGTTCGCCATTTTGATGAATGTAGAAAACCTACTTTTTCGAACTCCTCCTAGACCGTTAGTCGGATTTTCACCAAATTTGACTCGGATCATCTTCAGACCATGCTGACAAAAAGTTATGGATTTCGTGTCGATATTCGAAACCGTTTTCATTTAACGCATCAACGAATTTGCAGGTAAGATGCCAAAGCGCATCGGAAGCTGTATCTCTGCAAAGCTTTCAGATATTTGCACCAAATTTGGTATGTGGCATTAACACCTCACACTGATGACACCACATCAATTTGGTAGCAGCGCCACCTATTGGTCAAGAGTAATAAAGCATTCATTAACTATTAGTTTTAAAATGAACAAAAATGCTAATAACTGTAGATAGCATTAGTCTATTGTAACGAAACTGGTCTCAAAATATTCCTTGGGTCATGCCGACAACATAGATACCAATTATGCCACAGTTGGCCAAACTCCCTGTCCGCCATTTTGATTTATGTTGAAAACCTACTTTTTCGAACTAGTCCTAGACCGTTTGTCTGACTTTCACCAAAATCGAGTCAGATCCTCTTCAGACTGTGCCGACAAAAAGTTATGAATTTCATGATGATAGATGAAACCGTTTTCGTACAGCACCTCTATAAATTTAAGGCTTGATGTGAAAATGACTCTAAGGCTATATCTTTGGAAAATTTTGACATAATGACACCAAACTTTGTGTGAACGTTTGTCATCTCACACTAAACACACCACATCGATTTGATAACAGCGCCACCTGTTGGTCAAACCTAATAAGCCATTAAATCATATCAGTAGGCGTTCTACATAATTTTTCTGTCGTTTTGAATAAAATCATCCTAAAATGGCTTTTTTTTACTTATTGTTGCAGTTGGTCTGCTGTTCCTGCCATCCTTAGCTCCTCATTTTCCGCTTTGAGTGCTTGGCCCCGTAATTGCTGCTTGCAGCTATATTTATTAGGGGCCAAGCACCGAAGGTGCGAAGGCACCTATTGAAACCGTTAGAATTCTTATTATTATTATTATTCTTCCGCCGCAAGTCTATGGCAGCCCATAGAACCGCTTGCGGGAAAGTTGTATAATTTGGCACACTGATAGAGGACCGTCCCAACATTAACCATAGCAAGTTTGGAGTCTCTAACTCAAACTCTCTAGCGCCACCATTTGTCCAAACTTTCACTTTCTTTTTGCTAATAACTTTTGAACCGTAAGCCACAAAATCAAAATTCCAATTTTCCCTGAATCCTTGGGTCATGCCGAGTCGAATGAACACCAAATTTCAAAAATCCTAAGGTTTAGTTTTTTTTCTATAATTTTTTGTTTGTAAAACCTACTTTTTCGAACTCGTCCTAGACGGTTTGTCTGATTTTCACCAAAATTGGCTCAGATCATCTTCAGACCATGCAGGCAAAAAGTTATGGAATTCAAGTTGATTGGACAAACCGTTCTCGAATAACGCGCTAATAAATTCTACAAAAAGTGCGCAAAAACGGATGTGAGGCCATATCTCCGCAACGGTTTGTCTTATTGAGACCAAACTTGGTGTTTGTTGTAACAAGCATGACCTGAGGCTACCTGCAGTGTTTCGTCATAGTGACACCTAGTGGTCAGGAGATATGAAAAATGGCTATTTTTGCTTATAACTTCTCAGTGGTTTGACCAAAAATCTCAAAACTAGTCTTGTTAGATTCGGAGGAGCATGCCGAGTCGACCCATATCCAATTTTCCCATGTCAGCCATTTTGGGTGTCGGCCATTTTGAATTTAGCTTTAAAATGCTGTATCTTGAGAACGGATTAACGTATCGTTTCGACAATAATTACAAAAATGTTCGGCACCATGCCCTGAATGTACATACCAATTTTGGAGCCAGCGCCACCTTGTGGTCAAAAGTTATAACGAAATTTTGAAAAATGCTAATAACTTCTGAAAAAAAAGGCTTATTGTAATAAAAGTGATCTCAAAATATTCCTTGGGTCAGGCCGAGAACATTGATACCAATTATGCCAAAATTGGCCTAACTTCCTGTTCGCCATCTTGATGAATGTAGAAAACCTACTTTTTCGAACTCCTCCTAGACCGTTAGTCGGATTTTCACCAAATTTGACTCGGATCATCTTCAGACCATGCTGACAAAAAGTTATGGATTTCGTGTCGATATTCGAAACCGTTTTCATTTAACGCATCAACGAATTTGCAGGTAAGATGCCAAAGCGCATCGGAAGCTGTATCTCTGCAAAGCTTTGAGATATTTGCACCAAATTTGGTATGTGGCATTAACACCTCACACTGATGACACCACATCAATTTGGTAGCAGTGCCACCTATTGGTCAAGAGTAATGAAGCATTCATTAACTATTAGTTTTAAAATGAACAAAAATGCTAATAACTGTAGATAGCATTAGCCTATTGTAATGAAACTGGTCTCAAAATATTCCTTGGGTCATGCCGACAACATAGATACCAATTATGCAACAGTTGGCCAAACTCCCTGTCCGCCATTTTGATTTATGTTGAAAACCTACTTTTTCGAACTAGTCCTAGACCGTTTGTCCGATTTTCACCAAAATCGAGTCAGATCATCTTCAGACTGTGCTGACAAAAAGTTATGGATTTCATGTTGATAGTTGAAACCGTTTTCGTACAGCGCCTCTATAAATTTTAGGCTTGATGTGAAAATGACTCTAAGGCTATATCTTTGGAAAACTTTTACATAATGACACCAAACTTTGTGTGAACGTTTGTCATCTCACACTAAACACACCACATCGATTTGATAACAGCGCCACCTGTTGGTCAAACCTAATAAGCCATTAAATCATATCAGTAGGTGTTCTACATCATTTTTCTGTCGTTTTGACTAAAATCATCCTAAAATGGCTTCTTTTTACTTATTGTTGCAGTTGGTCTGCTGTTCCTGCCATCCTTAGCTCCTCATTTTCCGCTTTAAGTGCTTGGCCCCGTAATTGCTGCTTGCAGCTATATTTATTATTATTATTCCGCCGCAAGTCTATGGCAGCCCATAGAACCGCTTGCGGGAAAGTTGTATAATTTGGCACACTGATAGAGGGCCGACTCAACATTAACCATAGCAAGTTTGGAGTCTCTAACTCAAACTCTCTAGCGCCACCACTTGTCCAAACTTTCACTTTCTTTTTGCTAATAACTTTTGAACCGTAAGCCATAAAATCAAAATTCCAATTTTCCCTGAATCCTTGGGTGATGCCGAGTCGAATGAACACCAAATTTCAAAAATCCTAAGGTTTAGTTTTTTTTCTATAATTTTTTGTTTATAAAACCTACTTTTTCGAACTCGTCCTAGACGGTTTGTCTGATTTTCACCAAAATTGGCTCAGATCATCTTCAGACCATGCAGGCAAAAAGTTATGGAATTCAAGTTGATTGGACAAACCGTTCTCGAATAACGCGCTAATTAATTCTACGAAAAGTGCGCAAAAACGGATGTGAGGCCATATCTCCGCAACGGTTTGTCTTATTGAGACCAAACTTGGTGTGTGTTGTAACAAGCATGACCTGAGGCTACCTGCAGTGTTTCGTCACAGTGCCACCTAGTGGTCAGGAGATATGAAAAATGGCTATTTTTGCTTATAACTTCTTAGTGCTTTGGCCAAATATCTAGAAACTGGTCCCGTTAGATTCGGAGGAGCATGCCGAGTCGAACCATATCCAATTTTCCCATGTCAGCCATTTTGGGTGTCGGCCATTTTGAATTTAGCTTTAAAATGCTGTATCTTGAGAACAGATTAACGTATCGTTTCGACCATAATTACAAAAATGTTCGGCACCATGCCCTGAATGTACATACCAATTTTGGGGCCAGCGCCACCTTGTGGTCAAAAGTTATAACGAAATTTCTAAAAATGCTAATAACTTCTGAAAAAAATGGCTTAATGTAATAAAAGTGATCTCAAAATATTCCTTGGGTCTGGCCGAGAACATTGATACCAATTATGCCAAAATTGGCCTAACTTCCTGTTCGCCATTTTGATGAATGTAGAAAACCTACTTTTTCGAACTCCTCCTAGACTGTTAGTCGGATTTTCACCAAATTTGAATCGGATCATCTTCAGACCATGCTGACAAAAAGTTATGGATTTCGTGTCGATATTCGAAACCGTTTTCATTTAACGCATCAACGAATTTGCAGGTAAGATGCCAAAGCGCATCGGAGGCTGTATCTCTGCAAAGCTTTGAGATATTTGCACCAAATTTGGTATGTGGCATTACCACCTCACACTGATTACACCACATCAATTTGGTAGCAGCGCCACCTATTGGTCAAGAGTAATGAAGCATTCATTAACCATTAGTTTTAAAATGAACAAAAATGCTAATAACTGTAGATAGCATTAGCCTATTGTAATGAAACTGGTCTCAAAATATTCCTTGGGTCATGCTGACAACATAGATATCAATTATGCAACAGTTGGCCAAACTCCCTGTCCGCCATTTTGATTTATGTTGAAAACCTACTTTTTCGAACTAGTCCTAGACCGTTTGTCCGATTTTCACCAAAATCGAGTCAGATCATCTTCAGACTGTGCTGACAAAAATTTATGGATTTCATGTTGATAGTTGAAACCGTTTTCGTACAGCGGCTCTACAAATTTTAGGCTTGATGTGAAAATGACTCTAAGGCTATATCTTTGGAAAACTTTGACATAATGACACCAAACTTTGTGTGAACGTTTGTCATCTCACACTAAACACACCACATCGATTTGATAACAGCGCCACCTGTTGGTCAAACCTAATAAGCCATTAAATCACATCAGTAGTCGTTCTACATCATTTTTCTGTCGTTTTGACTAAAATCATCCTAAAATGGCTTCTTTGTACTTATTGTTGCAGTTGGTCTGCTGTTCCTGCCATCCTTAGCTCCTCATTTTCCGCTTTGAGTGCTTGGCCCCGTAATTGCTGCTTGCAGCTATATTTAGGGGCCAAGCACCGAAGGTGCGAAGGCACCTATTGTTTTCGTTAGAATTCTTATTATTATTATTATTATTATTATTCTTCCGCCGCAAGTCTATGGCAGCCCATAGAACCGCTTGCGGGAAAGTTGTATAATTTGGCACACTGATAGAGGACAGTCCCACTATTAACCATAGCAAGTTTGGAGTCTCTAACTCAAACTCTCTAGCGCCACCATTTGTCCAAACTTTCACTTTCTTTTTGCTTATAACTTTTGAACCGTAAGCCACAAAATCAAAATTCCAATTTTCCCTGAATCCTTGGGTCATGCCGAGTCGAATGAACACCAAATTTCAAAAATCCTAAGGTTTAGTTTTTTTTCTATAATTTTTTGTTTATAAAACCTACTTTTTCGAACTCGTCCTAGACGGTTTGTCTGATTTTCACCAAAATTGGCTCAGATCAACTTCAGACCATGCTGGCTAAAAGTTATGGAATTCAAGTTGATTGGACAAACCGTTCTCGAATAACGCACTAATTAATTCCACGAAAAGCGTTCAAAAATGGAATTGAGGCCATATCTCTGCGACGCTTTGGAGTATTGAGACCAAACTTGGTGTGTGTTATAACAAGCATGATCTGAGGCTACCTGCAGTGTTTCGTCACAGTGCCACCTAGTGGTCAGGAGATATGAAAAATGGCTATTTTTGCTTATAACTTCTCAGTGGTTTGACTAAAAATCTCAAAACTGGTCTTGTTAGATTCGGAGGAGCATGCCGAGTCGACCCATATCCAATTTTCCCATGTCAGCCATTTTGGGTGTCGGCCATTTTGAATTTAGTTTTAAAATGCTTTATCTTGAGAACGGATTAACGTATCGTTTCGACAATAATTACAAAAATGTTCGGCACCATGCCCTGAATGTACATACAAATTTTGGGGCCAGCGCCACCTTGTGGTCAAAAGTTATAACGAAATTTCGAAAAATGCTAATAACTTCTGAAAAAAATGGCTTATTGTTATAAAAGTGATCTCAAAATATTCCTTGGGTCAGGCCGAGAACATTGATACCAATTATGCCAAAATTGGCCTAACTTCCTGTTCGCCATTTTGATGAATGTAGAAAACCTACTTTTTCAAACTCCTCCTAGACCGTTAGTCGGATTTTCACCAAATTTGACTCGGATCATCTTCAGACCATGCTGACAAAAAGTTATGGATTTCGTGTCGATATTCGAAACCGTTTTCATTTAACGCATCAACGAATTAGCAGGTAAGATGCCAAAGCGCATTGGAAGCTGTATCTCTGCAAAGCTTTGAGATATTTGCACCAAATTTGGTAGGTGGCATTACCACCTGACACTGATTACACCACATAAATTTGGTAGCAGCGCCACCTATTGGTCAAGAGTAATGAAGCATTCATTAACCATTAGTTTTAAAATGATCAAAAATGCTAATAACTCTAGATAGCATTAGCCTATTTTAAAGAAACTGGTCTTAAAATATTCCTTGGGTCATGCCGACAACATAGATACCAATTATGCCACAGTTGGCCAAACTCCCTGTCCGCCATTTTGATTTATGTTGAAAACCTACTTTTTCGAACTAGTCCTAGACCGTTCGTCCGATTTTCACCAAAATCGAGTCAGATCATCTTCAGACTGTGCTGACAAAAAGTTATGGATTTCATGATGATAGATGAAACCGTTTTCGTATAGCGCCTCTATAAATTTAAGGCTTCATGTGAAAATGACTCTAAGGCTATATCTTTGGAGAACTTTGACATAATGACACCAAACTTTGTGTGAACGTTTGTCACCTCACACTAAACACACCTCATCGATTTGATAACAGCGCCACCTGTTGGTCAAACCTAATAAGCCATTAAATCATATCAGTAGGCGTTCTACATAATTTTTCTGTCGTTTTGACTAAAATCATCCTAAAATGGCTTCTTTTTACTTATTTTTGCAGTTGGTCTGCTGTTCCTGCCATCCTTAGCTCCTCATTTTCCGCTTTGAGTGCTTGGCCCCGTAATTGCTGCTTGCAGCTATATTTAGGGGCCAAGCACCGAAGGTGCGAAGGCACCTATTGAAACCGTTAGAATTCTTATTAGGGGCCAAGCACCGAAGGTGCGAAGGCACCTATTGTATCCGTTAGGATTCTTATTATTATTATTATTCCGCCGCAAGTCTATGGCAGCCCATAGAACCGCTTGCGGGAAAGTTGTATAATTTGGCACACTGATAGAGGGCCGACTCAACATTAACCATAGCAAGTTTGGAGTCTCTAACTCAAACTCTCTAGCGCCACCACTCGTCCAAACTTTCACTTTCTTTTTGCTAATAACTTTTGAACCGTAAGCCATAAAATCAAAATTCCAATTTCCCCTGAATCCTTGGGTCATGCCGAGTCGAATGAACACCAAATTTCAAAAATCCTAAGGTTTAGTTTTTTTTCTATAATTTTTTGTTTATAAAACCTACTTTTTCGAACTCGTCCTAGACGGTTTGTCTGATTTTCACCAAAATTGGCTCAGATCATCTTCAGACGATGCAGGCAAAAAGTTATGGAATTCAAGTTGATTGGACAAACCGTTCTCGAATAACGCGCTAATTAATTCTACAAAAAGCGTTCAAAAATGGACGTGAGGCCATATCTCCGCAACGCTTTGGAATATTGAGACCAAACTTGGTGTGTGTTATAACAAGCATGACCTGAGGCTACCTGCAGTGTTTCGTCACAGTGCCACCTAGTGGTCAGGAGATATGAAAAATGGCTATTTTTGCTTATAACTTCTCAGTGGTTTGACCAAAAGTCTCAAAACTGGTCTTGTTAGATTCGGAGGAGCATGCCGAGTCGACCCATATCCAATTTTCCCATGTCAGCCATTTTGGGTGTCGGCCATTTTGAATTTAGTTTTAAAATGCTGTATCTTGAGAACGGATTAACGTATCGTTTCGACAATAATTACAAAAATGTTCGGCACCATGCCCTGAATGTACATACCAATTTTGGGGCCAGCGCCACCTTGTGGTAAAAAGTTATAACGAAATTTCGAAAAATGCTAATAACTTCTGAGAAAAATGGCTTATTGTAATAAAAGTGATCTCAAAATATTCCTTGGGTCAGGCCGAGAACATTGATACCAATTATGCCAAAATTGGCCTAACTTCCTGTTCGCCATTTTGATGAATGTAGAAAACCTACTTTTTCGAACTCCTCCTAGACCGTTAGTCGGATTTTCACCAAATTTGACTCGGATCATCTTCAGAGCATGCTGACAAAAAGTTATGGATTTCGTGTCGATATTCGAAACCGTTTTCATTTAACGCATCAACGAATTTGCAAGTAAGATGCCAAAGCGCATCGGAAGCTGTATCTCTGCAAAGCTTTGAGATATTTGCACCAAATTTGGTATGTGGCATTAACACCTCACACTGATGACACCACATCAATTTGGTAGCAGCGCCACCTATTGGTCAAGAGTAATGAAGCATTCATTAACTATTAGTTTTAAAATATACAAAAATGCTAATAACTGTAGATAGCATTAGCCTATTGTAATGAAACTGGTCTCAAAATATTCCTTGGGTCATGCCGACAACATAGATACCAATTATGCAACAGTTGGCCAAACTCCCTGTCCGCTATTTTGATTTATGTTGAAAACCTACTTTTTCGAACTAGTCCTAGACCGTTTGTCCGATTTTCACCAAAATCGAGTCAGATCATCTTCAGACTGTGCTGACAAAAAGTTATGGATTTCAAGTTGATAGTTGAAACCGTTTTCGTACAGCACCTCTATAAATTTTAGGCTTGATGTGAAAATGTCTCTAAGGCTATATCTTTGGAAAATTTTGACATAATGACACCAAACTTTGTGTGAACGTTTGTCACCTCACACTAAACACACCACATCGATTTGATAACAGCGCCACCTGTTGGTCAAACCTAATAAGCCATTAAATCATATCAGTAGGTGTTCTACATCATTTTTCTGTCGTTTTGACTAAAATCATCCTAAAATGGCTTCTTTTTACTTATTGTTGCAGTTGGTCTGCTGTTCCTGCCATCCTTAGCTCCTCATTTTCCGCTTTGAGTGCTTGGCCCCGTAATTGCTGCTTGCAGCTATATTTAGGGGCCAAGCACCGAAGGTGCGAAGGCACCTATTGAAACCGTTAGAATTCTTATTATTATTATTATTATTCTTCCGCCGCAAGTCTATGGCAGCCCATAGAACCGCTTGCGGGAAAGTTGTATAATTTGGCACACTGATAGAGGACAGTCCCAACATTAACCATAGCAAGTTTGGAGTCTCTAACTCAAACTCTCTAGCGCCACCACTTGTCCAAACTTTCACTTTCTTTTTGCTAATAACTTTTTAACCGTGAGCCATAAAATCAAAATTCTAATTTTCTCCGATTGCTTGGGTCATGCCGAGTCGAATGAACACCAAATTTCAAAAATCGTAAGGTTTCGTTTTTTTTCTAAAATTATTTGTTTGTAAAACCTACCTTTTCGAACTCGTCCTAGACGGTTTGTCTGATTTACACCAAAATTGGCTCAGATCATCTTCAGACCATGCAGGCAAAAAGTTATGGAATTCAAGTTGATTGGACAAACCGTTCTCGAATAACGTGCTAATTAATTCTACGAAAAGCGTTCAAAAATGGAAGTGAGGCCA
Source organism: Garra rufa (assembly GCF_049309525.1). Lineage (NCBI taxonomy): Eukaryota > Metazoa > Chordata > Actinopteri > Cypriniformes > Cyprinidae > Garra > Garra rufa. The sequence continues at coordinate 17,202,027 of NC_133380.1, forward strand.
TATCTCCGCAACGCTTTGGAATATTGAGACCAAACTTGGTGTGTGTTGTAACAAGCATGACCTGAGGCTATCTGCAGTGTTTCGTCACAGTGCCACCTAGTGGTCAGGAGTTATGAAAAATGGCTATTTTTGCTTATAACTTCTCAGTGGTTTGACCAAAAATCTCAAAACTGGTCTTGTTAGATTCGGAGGAGCATGCCGAGTCGACCCATATCCAATTTTCCCATGTCAGCCATTTTGGGTGTTGGCCATTTTGAATTTAGCTTTAAAATGCTGTATCTTGAGAACGGATTAACGTATCGTTTCGACAATAATTACAAAAATGTTCGGCACCATGCCCTGAATGTACATACCAATTTTGGGGCCAGCGCCACCTTGTGGTCAAAAGTTATAACGAAATTTCGAAAAATGCTAATAACTTCTGAAAAAAATGGCTTATTGTAATAAAAGTGACCTCAAAATATTCCTTGGGTCAGGCCGAGAACATTGATACCAATTATGCCAAAATTGGCCTAACGTCCTGTTCGCCATCTTGATGAATGTAGAAAACCTACTTTTTCGAACTCCTCCTAGACCGTTAGTCGGATTTTCACCAAATTTGACTCGGATCATCTTCAGACCATGCTGACAAAAAGTTATGGATTTCGTGTCGATATTCGAAACCGTTTTCATTTAACGCATCAACGAATTTGCAGGTAAGATGCCAAAGCGCATCGGAAGCTGTATCTCTGCAAAGCTTTGAGATATTTGCACCAAATTTGGTATGTGGCATTAACACCTCACACTGATGACACCACATCAATTTGGTAGCAGTGCCACCTATTGGTCAAGAGTAATGAAGCATTCATTAACTATTAGTTTTAAAATGAACAAAAATGCTAATAACTGTAGATAGCATTAGCCTATTGTAATGAAACTGGTCTCAAAATATTCCTTGGGTCATGCCGACAACATAGATACCAATTATGCCACAGTTGGCCAAACTCCCTGTCCGCCATTTTGAATTATGTTGAAAACCTACTTTTTCGAACTAGTCCTAGACCGTTTGTCCGATTTTCACCAAAATCGAGTGAGATCATCTTCAGACTGTGCTGACAAAAAGTTATGGATTTCATGTTGATAGTTGAAACCGTTTTCGTACAGCACCTCTATAAATTTTAGGCTTGATGTGAAAATGACTCTAAGGCTATATCTTTGGAAAACTTTGACATAATGACACCAAACTTTGTGTGAACGTTTGTCATCTCACACTTAACACGCCACATCGATTTGATAACAGCGCCACCTGTTGGTAAAACCTAATAAGCCATTAAATCATATCAGTATAATTTTTCTGTCGTTTTGACTAAAATCATCCTAAAATGGCTTCTTTTTACTTATTGTTGCAGTTGGTCTGCTGTTCCTGCCATCCTTATCTCGTCATTTTCCGCTTTGAGTGCTTGGCCCCGTAATTGCTGCTTGCAGCTATATTTATTATTATTATTATTCTTCCGCCGCAAGTCTATGGCAGCCCATAGAACCGCTTGCGGGAAAGTTGTATAATTTGGCACACTGATAGAGGACCGTCCCAACATTAACCATAGCAAGTTTGGAGTCTCTAACTCAAACTCTCTAGCGCCACCATTTGTCCAAACTTTCACTTTCTTTTTGCTAATAACTTTTGAACCGTAAGCCACAAAATCAAAATTCCAATTTTCCCTGAATCCTTGGGTCATGCCGAGTCGAATGAACACCAAATTTCAAAAATCGTAAGGATTAGTTTTTTTTCTATAATTTTTTGTTTATAAAACCTACTTTTTCGAACTCGTCCTAGACGGTTTGTCTGATTTTCACCAAAATTGGCTCAGATCATCTACAGACCATGCAGGCAAAAAGTTATGGAATTCAAGTTGATTGGACAAACCGTTCTCGAATAACGCGCTATTTAATTCTACGAAAAGCGCGCAAAAATGGATGTAAGGCCATATCTCCGCAACGGTTTGTCGTATTGAGACCAAACTTGGTGTGTGTTATAACAAGCATGATCTGAGGCGTCCTGCAGTGTTTCGTAACAGTGCCACCTAGTGGTCAGGAGATATGAAAAATGGCTATTTTTGCTTATAACTTCTCAGTGATTTGGCCAAAAATCTCGAAACTCATTCTGTTAGATTCGGAGGAGCATGCCGAGTCGAACCATATCCAATTTTCCCAAGTCAGCCATTTTGGGTGTCGGCCATTTTGAATTTAGCTTTAAAATGCTGTATCTTGAGAACGGATTAACGTATCGTTTCGACAATAATTACAAAAATGTTCGGCACCATGCCCTGAATGTACATACCAATTTTGGGGCCAGTGCCACCTTGTGGTCAAAAGTTATAACGAAATTTCTAGAAATGCTAATAACTTCTGAAAAAAATGGCTTATTGTAATAAAAGTGATCTCAAAATATTCCTTGGGTCAGACCGAGAACATTGATACCCATTATGCCAAAATTGGCCTAACTTCCTGTTCGCCATTTTGATGAATGTAGAAAACCTACTTTTTCGAACTCCTCCTAGACCGTTAGTCGGATTTTCACCAAATTTGACTCGGATCATCTTCAGACCATGCTGACAAAAAGTTATGGATTTCGTGTCGATATTCGAAACCGTTTTCATTTAACGCATCAACGAATTTGCAGGTAAGATGCCAAAGCGTATCGGAAGCTGTATCTCTGCAAAGATTTGAGATATTTGCACCAAATTTGGTATGTGGCATTACCACCTCACACTGATTACAGCACATTAATTTGGTAACAGCGCCACCTATTGGTCAAGAGTAATGAAGCATTCATTAACCATTAGTTGTAAAAAGAACAAAAATGCTAATAACTGTAGATAGCATTAGCCTATTGTAATAAAACTGGTCTCAAAATATTCCTTGGGTCATGCCGACAACATAGATACCAATTATGCCACAGTTGGCCAAACTTCCTGTCCGCCATTTTGATCTATGTTGAAAACCTACTTTTTCGAACTAATCCTAGACCGTTCGTTCGATTTTCACCAAAATCGAGTCAGATCATCTTCAGACTGTGCTGACAAAAAGTTATGGATTTCATGTTGATAGATGGAACCGTTTTCGTACAGCGCCTCTATAAATTTTAGGCTTGATGTGAAAATGACTCTAAGGCTATATCTTTGGAAAACTTTTACATAATGACACCAAACTTTGTGTGAACGTTTGTCATCTCACACTAAACACACCACATCGATTTGATAACAGCGCCACCTGTTGGTCAAACCTAATAAGCCATTAAATCATATCAGTAGGCGTTCTACATCACTTTTCTGTCGTTTTGACTAAATCATCCTAAAATGGCTTCTTTTTACTTATTTTTGCAGTTGGTCTGCTGTTCCTGCCATCCTTAGCTCCTCATTTTCCGCTTTGAGTGCTTGGCCCCGTAATTGCTGCTTGCAGCTATATTTAGGGGCCAAGCACCGAAGGTGCGAAGGCACCTATTGAAACCGTTAGAATTCTTATTATTAGGGGCCAAGCACCGAAGGTGCGAAGGCACCTATTGAAACCGTTAGAATTCTTATTATTATTATTATTCCGCCGCAAGTCTATGGCAGCCCATAGAACCGCTTGCGGGAAAGTTGTATAATTTGGCACACTGATAGAGGGCCGACTCAACATTAACCATAGCAAGTTTGGAGTCTCTAACTCAAACTCTCTAGCGCCACCACTTGTCCAAACTTTCACTTTCTTTTTGCTAATAACTTTTGAACCGTAAGCCATAAAATCAAAATTCCAATTTTCCCTGAATCCTTGGGTGATGCCGAGTCGAATGAACACCAAATTTCAAAAATCCTAAGGTTTAGTTTTTTTTCTATAATTTTTTGTTTATAAAACCTACTTTTTCGAACTCGTCCTAGACGGTTTGTCTGATTTTCACCAAAATTGGCTCAGATCATCTTCAGACCATGCAGGCAAAAAGTTATGGAATTCAAGTTGATTGGACAAACCGTTCTCGAATAACGCGCTAATTAATTCTACGAAAAGTGCGCAAAAACGGATGTGAGGCCATATCTCCGCAACGGTTTGTCTTATTGAGACCAAACTTGGTGTGTGTTGTAACAAGCATGACCTGAGGCTACCTGCAGTGTTTCGTCACAGTGCCACCTAGTGGTCAGGAGATATGAAAAATGGCTATTTTTGCTTATAACTTCTTAGTGCTTTGGCCAAATATCTAGAAACTGGTCCCGTTAGATTCGGAGGAGCATGCCGAGTCGAACCATATCCAATTTTCCCATGTCAGCCATTTTGGGTGTCGGCCATTTTGAATTTAGCTTTAAAATGCTGTATCTTGAGAACAGATTAACGTATCGTTTCGACCATAATTACAAAAATGTTCGGCACCATGCCCTGAATGTACATACCAATTTTGGGGCCAGCGCCACCTTGTGGTCAAAAGTTATAACGAAATTTCTAAAAATGCTAATAACTTCTGAAAAAAATGGCTTAATGTAATAAAAGTGATCTCAAAATATTCCTTGGGTCTGGCCGAGAACATTGATACCAATTATGCCAAAATTGGCCTAACTTCCTGTTCGCCATTTTGATGAATGTAGAAAACCTACTTTTTCGAACTCCTCCTAGACTGTTAGTCGGATTTTCACCAAATTTGAATCGGATCATCTTCAGACCATGCTGACAAAAAGTTATGGATTTCGTGTCGATATTCGAAACCGTTTTCATTTAACGCATCAACGAATTTGCAGGTAAGATGCCAAAGCGCATCGGAGGCTGTATCTCTGCAAAGCTTTGAGATATTTGCACCAAATTTGGTATGTGGCATTACCACCTCACACTGATTACACCACATCAATTTGGTAGCAGCGCCACCTATTGGTCAAGAGTAATGAAGCATTCATTAACCATTAGTTTTAAAATGAACAAAAATGCTAATAACTGTAGATAGCATTAGCCTATTGTAATGAAACTGGTCTCAAAATATTCCTTGGGTCATGCTGACAACATAGATATCAATTATGCAACAGTTGGCCAAACTCCCTGTCCGCCATTTTGATTTATGTTGAAAACCTACTTTTTCGAACTAGTCCTAGACCGTTTGTCCGATTTTCACCAAAATCGAGTCAGATCATCTTCAGACTGTGCTGACAAAAATTTATGGATTTCATGTTGATAGTTGAAACCGTTTTCGTACAGCGGCTCTACAAATTTTAGGCTTGATGTGAAAATGACTCTAAGGCTATATCTTTAGAAAACTTTGACATAATGACACCAAACTTTGTGTGAACGTTTGTCATCTCACACTAAACACACCACATCGATTTGATAACAGCGCCACCTGTTGGTCAAACCTAATAAGCCATTAAATCACATCAGTAGTCGTTCTACATCATTTTTCTGTCGTTTTGACTAAAATCATCCTAAAATGGCTTCTTTGTACTTATTGTTGCAGTTGGTCTGCTGTTCCTGCCATCCTTAGCTCCTCATTTTCCGCTTTGAGTGCTTGGCCCCGTAATTGCTGCTTGCAGCTATATTTATTATTATTATTCTTCCGCCGCAAGTCTATGGCAGCCCATAGAACCGCTTGCGGGAAAGTTGTATAATTTGGCACACTGATAGAGGGCCGACTCAACATTAACCATAGCAAGTTTGGAGTCTCTAATTCAAACTCTCTAGCGCCACCACTTGTCCAAACTTTCACTTTCTTTTTGCTAATAACTTTTGAACCGTAAGCCATAAAATCAAAATTCCAATTTTCCCTGAATCCTTGGGTCATGCCGAGTCGAATGAACACCAAATTTCAAAAATCCTAAGGTTTAGTTTTTTTTCTATAATTTTTTGTTTGTAAAACCTACTTTTTCGAACTCGTCCTAGACGGTTTGTTTGATTTACACCAAAATTGGCTCAGATCATCTTCAGACGATGCAGGCAAAAAGTTATGGAATTCAAGTTGATTGGACAAACCGTTCTCGAATAACGCGCTAATTAATTCTACAAAAAGCGTTCAAAAATGGACGTGAGGCCATATCTCCGCAACGCTTTGGAATATTGAGACCAAACTTGGTGTGTGATATAACAATCAGGACCTGAGGCTACCTGCAGTGTTTCGTCACAGTGCCACCTAGTGGTCAGGAGATATAAAAAATGGCTATTTTTGCTTATAACTTCTCAGTGGTTTGACCAAAAATCTCAAAACTGGTCTTGTTAGATTCGGAGGAGCATGCCGAGTCGACCCATATCCAATTTTCCCATGTCAGCCATTTTGGGTGTCGGCCATTTTGAATTTAGCTTTAAAATGCTGTATCTTGAGAACGGATTAACGTATCGTTTCGACAATAATTACAAAAATGTTCGGCACCATGCCCTGAATGTACATAAAAATTTTGGGGCCAGCGCCACCTTGTGGTCAAAAGTTATACCGAAATTTCGAAAAATGCTAATAACTTCTGAAAAAAAATGGCTTATTGTAATAAAAGTGATCTCAAAATATTCCTTGGGTCAGACCGAGAACATTGATACCAATTATGCCAAAATTGGCCTTACTTCCTGTTCGCCATTTTGATGAATGTAGAAAACCTACTTTTTCGAACTCCTCCTAGACCGTTAGTCTGATTTTCACCAAATTTGACTCGGATCATCTTCAGACCATGCTGACAAAAAGTTATGGATTTCGTGTCGATATTCGAAACCGTTTTCATTTAACGCATCAACGAATTTGCAGGTAAGATGCCAAAGCGCATCGGAAGCTGTATCTCTGCAAAGCTTTGAGATATTTGCACCAAATTTGGTATGTGGCATTACCACCTCACACTGATTACACCACATAAATTTGGTAGCAGCGCCACCTATTGGTCAAGAGTAATGAAGCATTCATTAACCATTAGTTTTTAAATGAACAAAAATGCTAATAACTGTAGATAGCATTAGCCTATTGTAATGAAACTGGTCTCAAAATATTCCTTGGGTCATGCTGACAACATAGATACCAATTATGCCACAGTTGGCCAAACTCCCTGTCCGCCATTTTGATTTATGTTGAAAACCTACTTTTTCGAACTAGTCCTAGACCGTTTGTCCGATTTTCACCAAAATCGAGTCAGATCATCTTCAGACTGTGCTGACAAAAAGTTATGGATTTCATGATGATAGATGAAACCGTTTTCGTATAGCGCCTCTATAAATTTAAGGCTTTATGATAAAATGACTCTGAGGCTGTATTTCTGCAAAGCTTTGATATAAAGACACCAAACTTTGTGTGCACGTTTGTCACCTCACACTAAACACACCACATGGATTTGAGAACAGCGCCACCTGTTGGTCAAACGTAATAAGCATTAAATCATATCAGTAGGCGTTCTACATCATTTTTCTGTAATTTTCACTAAAATCCTCTTAAAATTGGTTCCTTTTCCTTATTGTTGCAGTTGGTCTGCTGTTCCTGCCATCCTTAGCTCCTCATTTTCCGCTTTGAGTGCTTGGCCCCGTAATTGCTGCTTGCAGCTATATTTATTATTATTATTATTCTTCCGCCGCAAGTCTATGGCAGCCCATAGAACCGCTTGCGGGAAAGTTGTATAATTTGGCACACTAATAGAGGACAGTCTCAACTTTAACCATAGCAAGTTTGGAGTCTCTAACTCAAACTCTCTAGCGCCACCACTTGTCCAAACTTTCACTTTCTTTTTGCTAATAACTTTTGAACCGTAAGCCATAAAATCAAAATTCCAATTTTCTCTGAATCCTTGGGTCGTGCCGAGTCGAATGAACACCAAATTTCAAAAATCCTAAGGTTTAGTTTTTTTTCTATAATTTTTTGTTTATAAAACCTACTTTTTCGAACTCGTCCTAGACGGTTTGTCTGATTTTCACCAAAATTGGCTCAGATCATCTTCAGACCATGGAGGCAAAAAGTTATGGAATTCAAGTTGATTGGACAAACCGTTCTCGAATAATGCGCTAATTAATTCTACGAAAAGCGTTCAAAAATGGATGTGAGGCCATATCTCGGCAACGGTTTGTCGTATTGAGACCAAACTTGGTGTGTGTTATAACAAGCATGACCTGACACTACTTGCAGTGTTTCGTCACAGTGCCACCTAGTGGTCAGGAGATATGTAAAGTGACTATTTTTGCTTATAACTTCTCAGTGGTTTGACCAAAAATCTCAAAACTGGTCTTGTTAGATTCGGAGGAGCATGCCGAGTCGACCCATATCCAATTTTCCCATGTCAGCCATTTTGGGTGTCGGCCATTTTGAATTTAGCTTTAAAACGCTGTATCTTGAGAACGGATTAACGTATCGTTTCGACAATAATTACAAAAATGTTCGGCACCACGCCCTGAATGTACATACAAATTTTGGGGCCAGCGCCACCTTGTGGTCAAAAGTTATAACGAAATTTCGAAAAATGCTAATAACTTCTGAAAAAAATGGCTTATTGTAATAAAAGTGATCTCAAAATATTCCTTGGGTCAGGCCGAGAACATTGATACCAATTATGCCAAAATTGGCCTAACTTCCTGTTCGCCATTTTGATGAATGTAGAAAACCTACTTTTTCGAACTCCTCCTAGACCGTTAGTCGAATTTTCACCAAATTTGACTCGGATCATCTTCAGACCATGCTGACAAAAAGTTATGGATTTCGTGTCGATATTCGAAACCGTTTTCATTTAACGCATCAACGAATTTGCAGGTAAGATGCCAAAGCGCATCGGAAGCTGTATCTCTGCAAAGCTTTGAGATATTTGCACCAAATTTGGTATGTGGCATTACCACCTCACACTGATTACACCACATAAATTTGGTAGCAGCGCCACCTATTGGTCAAGAGTAATGAAGCATTCATTAACCATTAGTTTTAAAATGAACAAAAATGCTAATAACTGTAGATAGCATTAGCCTATTGTAATGAAACTGGTCTCAAAATATTCCTTGGGTCATGCCGACAACATAGATACCAATTATGCAACAGTTGGCCAAACTCCCTGTCCGCCATTTTGATCTATGTTGAAAACCTACTTTTTCGAACTAGTCCTAGACCGTTCGTCCGATTTTCACCAAAATCGAGTCAGATCATCTTCAGACTGTGCTGACAAAAGGTTATGGATTTCATGTTGATAGATGAAACCGTTTTCGGATAGCGCCTCTACAAATTTTAGGCTTGATGTGAAAATGACTCTAAGGCTATATCTTTGGAAAACTTTGACATAATGACACCAAACTTTGTGTGCACGTTTGTCACCTCACACTAAACACACCACATGGATTTGAGAACAGCGCCCGCTGTTGGTCAAACGTAATAAGCATTAAATCATATCAGTAGGCTTTCTACACCATTTTTCTGTAATTTTCACTAAAATCCTCTCAAAATTGCTTCCTTTTCGTTATTGTTGCAGTTGGTCTGCTGTTCCTGCCATCCTTAGCTCCTCATTTCCGCTTTGATTGCTTGGCCCCGTAATTGCTGCTTGCAGCTATATTTATTATTATTATTATTATTCCGCCGCAAGTCTATGGCAGCCCATAGAACCGCTTGCGGGAAAGTTGTATAATTTGGCACACTGATAGAGGACCGTACCAATATTAACCATAGCAACTTTGGAGTCTCTAACTCAAACTCTCTAGCGCCACCATTTGTCCAAACTTTCACTATCTTTTTGCTAATAACTTTTGAACCGTAAGCCACAAAATCAAGATTCCAATTTTCCCTGAATCCTTGGGTCATGCCGAGTCGAATGAACACCAAATTTCAAAAATCGTAAGGTTTAGTTTTTTTTATATAATTTTTTGTTTGTAAAACCTACTTTTTCGAACTCGTCCTAGACGGTTTGTCTGATTTACACCAAAATTGGCTCAGATCATCTTCAGACCATGCAGGCAAAAAGTTATGGAATTCAAGTTGATTGGACAAACCGTTCTCGAATAACGCACTAATTAATTCTACGAAAAGCGTTCAAAAATGGAAGTGAGGCCATATCTCCGCAACGCTTTGGAGTATTGAGACCAAACTTGGTGTGTGTTATAACAAGCATGACCTGAGGCTACCTGCAGTGTTTCGTCACAGTGCCACCTAGTGGTCAGGAGATATGAAAAATGGCTATTTTTGCTTATAACTTCTCAGTGGTTTGACCAAAAATCTCAAAACTAGTCTTGTTAGATTCGGAGGAGCATGCCGAGTCGAACCATATCCAATTTTCCCATGTCAGCCATTTTGGGTGTCGGCCATTTTGAATTTAGTTTTAAAATGCTGTATCTTGAGAACGGATTAACGTATCGTTTCGACAATAATTACAAAAATGTTCGGCACCATGCCCTGAATGTACATACCAATTTTGGGGCCAGCGCCACCTTGTGGTCAAAAGTTATAACTAAATTTCGAAAAATGCTAATAACTTCTGAGAAAAATGTTTTATTGTAATAAAAGTGATCTCAAAATATTCCTTGGGTCAGGCCGAGAACATTGATACCAATTATGCCAAAATTGGCCTAACTTCCTGTTCGCCATTTTGATTAATGTAGAAAACCTACTTTTTCGAACTCCTCCTAGACCGTTAGTCTGATTATCACCAAATTTGACTCGGATCATCTTCAGACCATGCTGACAAAAAGTTATGGATTTCGTGTCGATATTCGAAACCGTTTTCATTTAACGCATCAACGAATTTGCAGGTAAGATGCCAAAGCGCATCGGAAGCTGTATCTCTGCAAAGCTTTGAGATATTTGCACCAAATTTGGTATGTGGCATTAACACCCAACACTGATGACACCACATCAATTTGGTAGCAGCGCCACCTATTGGTCAAGAGTAATGAAGCATTCATTAACCATTAGTTTTAAATTGAACAAAAATGCTAATAACTGTAGATAGCATTAGCCTATTGTAATGAAACTGGTCTCAAAATATTCCTTGGGTCATGCCGACAACATAGATACCAATTTTGCCACAGTTGGCCAAACTCCCTGTCCGCCATTTTGATCTATGTTGAAAACCTACTTTTTAGAACTAGTCCTAGACCGTTCGTCCGATTCTCACCAAAATTGAGTCAGATCATCTTCAGACTGTGCTGACAAAAAGTTATGGATTTCATGTTGATAGTTGAAACCGTTTTCGTACAGCACCTCTATAAATTTTAGGCTTGATGTGAAAATGACTCTAAGGCTATATCTTTGGAAAACTTTGACATAATGACACCAAACTTTGTGTGAACGTTTGTCATCTCACACTAAACACACCACAACGATTTGATAACAGCGCCACCTGTTGGTCAAACCTAACAAGCCATTAAATCATATCAGTAGGCGTTCTACATATTTTTTCTGTCGTTTTGAATAAAATCATCCTAAAATGGCTTTTTTTTACTTATTGTTGCAGTTGGTCTGCTGTTCCTGCCATCCTTAGCTCCTCATTTTCCGCTTTGAGTGCTTGGCCCCGTAATTGCTGCTTGCAGCTATATTTATTAGGGGCCAAGCACCGAAGGTGCGAAGGCACCTATTGAAACCGTTAGAATTCTTATTATTATTATTATTCTTCCGCCGCAAGTCTATGGCAGCCCATAGAACCGCTTGCGGGAAAGTTGTATAATTTGGCACACTGATAGAGGACCGTCCCAACATTAACCATAGCAAGTTTGGAGTCTCTAACTCAAACTCTCTAGCGCCACCATTTGTCCAAACTTTCACTTTCTTTTTGCTAATAACTTTTGAACCGTAAGCCACAAAATCAAAATTCCAATTTTCCCTGAATCCTTGGGTCATGCCGAGTCGAATGAACACCAAATTTCAAAAATCCTAAGGTTTAGTTTTTTTTCTATAATTTTTTGTTTGTAAAACCTACTTTTTCGAACTCGTCCTAGACGGTTTGTCTGATTTTCACCAAAATTGGCTCAGATCATCTTCAGACCATGCAGGCAAAAAGTTATGGAATTCAAGTTGATTGGACAAACCGTTCTCGAATAACGCGCTAATAAATTCTACAAAAAGTGCGCAAAAACGGATGTGAGGCCATATCTCCGCAACGGTTTGTCTTATTGAGACCAAACTTGGTGTTTGTTGTAACAAGCATGACCTGAGGCTACCTGCAGTGTTTCGTCATAGTGACACCTAGTGGTCAGGAGATATGAAAAATGGCTATTTTTGCTTATAACTTCTCAGTGGTTTGACCAAAAATCTCAAAACTAGTCTTGTTAGATTCGGAGGAGCATGCCGAGTCGACCCATATCCAATTTTCCCATGTCAGCCATTTTGGGTGTCGGCCATTTTGAATTTAGCTTTAAAATGCTGTATCTTGAGAACGGATTAACGTATCGTTTCGACAATAATTACAAAAATGTTCGGCACCATGCCCTGAATGTACATACCAATTTTGGAGCCAGCGCCACCTTGTGGTCAAAAGTTATAACGAAATTTTGAAAAATGCTAATAACTTCTGAAAAAAAAGGCTTATTGTAATAAAAGTGATCTCAAAATATTCCTTGGGTCAGGCCGAGAACATTGATACCAATTATGCCAAAATTGGCCTAACTTCCTGTTCGCCATCTTGATGAATGTAGAAAACCTACTTTTTCGAACTCCTCCTAGACCGTTAGTCGGATTTTCACCAAATTTGACTCGGATCATCTTCAGACCATGCTGACAAAAAGTTATGGATTTCGTGTCGATATTCGAAACCGTTTTCATTTAACGCATCAACGAATTTGCAGGTAAGATGCCAAAGCGCATCGGAAGCTGTATCTCTGCAAAGCTTTGAGATATTTGCACCAAATTTGGTATGTGGCATTAACACCTCACACTGATGACACCACATCAATTTGGTAGCAGTGCCACCTATTGGTCAAGAGTAATGAAGCATTCATTAACTATTAGTTTTAAAATGAACAAAAATGCTAATAACTGTAGATAGTATTAGCCTATTATAATGAAACTGGTCTCAAAATATTCCTTGGGTCATGCCGACAACATAGATACCAATTATGCAACAGTTGGCCAAACTCCCTGTCCGCCATTTTGAATTATGTTGAAAACCTACTTTTTCGAACTAGTCCTAGACCGTTTGTCCGATTTTCACCAAAATCGTGTCAGATCATCATCAGACTGTGCTGACAAATAGTTATGGATTTCATGTTGATAGTTGAAACCGTTTTCGTACAGCACCTCTATAAATTATAGGCTTGATGTGAAAATGACTCTAAGGCTATATCTTTGCAAAACTTTGACATAATGACACCAAACTTTGTGTGAACGTTTGTCATCTCACACTAAACACACCACATCGATTTGATAACAGCGCCACCTGTTGGTCAAACATAATAAGCCATTAACCCATAAGGACCCACTGTGACGCGGGTGTCACAAACAATTGTAATTATCTGGAAAGGTCTTTTTAAAGCATTATCCCTTATTTTCAACTCAGGAAATCCCAAAGTGACACATAAGTAACATCCAGGTTCAGTCACGTGAAAATGTGTGCATTTTTTGTTGTCATGGCAACATTTCCAAAATGGTGGACTGTATGGTGAGCACATGTTGCAGTGTCAGCAATTTTTAAAGATGCTTTTTTTTGTTACTAAAGGTATGTTTCAACCCATTCAACTATTCTAATGTTTTAATAACACATCCTAGATTACACTTACCCTGATTTTAATACATTTCTTGAACAAACTGATATAAAACAAGTTACAAAGATATTGTGGTGACATATACGTCACATCGGGCTGTTACCCTTAAAACAATAGGTGGAATTTTGATGTGACATATTTGTCACATTAAGAAAAATGCTAATAAACTGCTCAATTAATTTAGCTGATTAAAGTTTTTTAGTGTTATATATTTTCTACTGCTCATTTCAAAGAATATATTAACAAAAAGAACATTTAAAATAATGTCACATTAAATAAATTGTTAATGAAATGTATTTTGAAACTTTTTTTATAGTTACAGTTTTATTGCACAATATACAAATTATTGCAATGTTATGTGCATGTTTAACATGTTGACCTCCAGTGTGAGGTAGTTATTTATTTTTATTTAGTTCAAGTTATGAAAAAAAAAAACATGAACAAACATATACCAAAAAAGGTAGAATTCTGATGTTTCGAGAGAGTTGTTGTAAAATGTAATGGTCACAGTTATGTAGCTTTGAAATATGTTATGGAAAAGCAAATAAAAAGAAAAAAAATGTTATGTAGCAAATAAAACTGACAAAATATACTTTTTTCAATTCTGAAATAAATGCCCAATGTGACATATGTGTAACATGAAAAAATTATTATAAACGCCCAATGTGACATATATGTAACATTACAGATCTTTCACAAAGAAGGGTTGCATTTCAAAAACAACTGCAGAAACATGTTATAAGTGGTCCATTTGGTCTGTATTATATGCCTCATAATTTTCCTATAAGGAGAAATAGGTCCGGGTTCTTATGGGTTAAATCATATCAATAGGCGTTCTACATCATTTTTCTGTCGTTTTGACTAAAATCATCCTAAAATGGCTTCTTTTTACTTATTGTTGTAGTTGGTCTGCTGTTCCTGCCATCGTTAGCTCCTCATTTTCCGCTTTGAGTGCTTGGCCCCGTAATTGCTGCTTGCAGCTATATTTAGGGGCCAAGCACCGAAGGTGCGAAGGCACCTATTGTATCCGTTAGAATTCTTATTATTATTATTATTATTATTATTCTTCCGCCGCAAGTCTATGGCAGCCCATAGAACCGCTTGCGGGAAAGTTGTATAATTTGGCACACTGATAGAGGGCCGACTCAACATTAACCATAGCAAGTTTGGAGTCTCTAATTCAAACTCTCTAGCGCCACCACTTGTCCAAACTTTCACTTTCTTTTTGCTAATAACTTTTGAACCGTAAGCCATAAAATCAAAATTCCAATTTTCCCTGAATCCTTGGGTCATGCCGAGTCGAATGAACACCAAATTTCAAAAATCCTAAGGTTTAGTTTTTTTTCTATAATTTTTTGTTTGTAAAACCTACTTTTTCGAACTCGTCCTAGACGGTTTGTCTGATTTACACCAAAATTGGCTCAGATCATCTTCAGAACATGCAGGCAAAAAGTTATGGAATTCAAGTTGATTGGACAAACCGTTCTCGAATAACGCACTAATTAATTCTACGAAAAGCGTTCAAAAATGGAAGTGAGGCCATATCTCCGGAACGCTTTGGAATATTGAGACCAAACTTGGTGTGTGTTATAACAAGCATGACCTGAGGCTACCTGCAGTGTTTCGTCACAGTGCCACCTAGTGGTCAGGAGATATGAAAAATGGCTATTTTTGCTTATAACTTCTCAGTGGTTTGACCAAAAATCTCAAAACTAGTCTTGTTAGATTCGGAGGAGCATGCCGAGTCGACCCATATCCAATTTTCCCATGTCAGCCATTTTGGGTGTCGGCCATTTTGAATTTAGTTTTAAAATGCTGTATCTTGAGAACGGATTAACGTATCGTTTCGACAATAATTACAAAAATGTTCGGCACCATGCCCTGAATGTACATACCAATTTTGGGACCAGCGCCACCTTGTGGTCAAAAGTTATAACGAAATTACGAAAAATGCTAATAACTTCTGAAAAAAATGGCTTATTGTAATAAAAATGATCTCAAAATATTCCTTGGGTCAGACCGAGAACATTGATACCAATTATGCCAAAATTGGCCTAACTTCCTGTTCGCCATTTTGATGAATGTAGATAACCTACTTCTTCGAACTCCTCCTAGACCGTTAGTCGGATTTTCGCCAAATTTGAATCGGATCATCTTCAGACCATGCTGACAAAAAGTTATGGATTTCGTGTCGATATTCGAAACCGTTTTCATTTAACGCATCAACGAATTTGCAGGTAAGATGCCAAAGCGCATCGGAAGCTGTATCTCTGCAAAGCTTTGAGATATTTGCACCAAATTTGGTATGTGGCATTAACACCTCACACTGATGACACCACATCAATTTGGTAGCAGCGCCACCTATTGGTCAAGAGTAATGAACCATTCATTAACCATTAGTTTTAAAATGATCAAAAATGCTAATAACTGTAGATAGCATTAGCCTATTGTAATGAAACTGGTCTCAAAATATTCCTTGGGTCATGCCGACAAAACAGATACCAATTATGCCACAGTTGGCCAAACTTCCTGTCCGCCATTTTGATCTATGTTGAAAACCTACTTTTTATTACTAGTCCTAGACCGTTCGTTCGATTCTCACCAAAATTGGGTCAGATCATCTTCAGACTGTGCTGACAAAAAGTTATGGATTTCATGTTGATAGATGAAACCGTTTTCGTATAGCGCCTCTACAAATTTTAGGGTTGATGTGAAAATGACTCTAAGGCTATATCTTTGGAAAACTTTGACATAATGACACCAAACTTTGTGTGCACGTTTGTCACCTCACACTAAACACACCACATGGATTCGAGAACAGCGCCACCTGTTGGTCAAACGTAATAAGCATTAAATCATATCAGTAGGCTTTCTACACCATTTTTCTGTCGTTTTGACTAAAATCATCCTAAAATGGCTTCTTTTTACTTATTGTTGCAGTTGGTCTGCTGTTCCTGCCATCCTTAGCTCCTCATTTTCCGCTTTGAGTGCTTGGCCCCGTAATTGCTGCTTGCAGCTATATTTAGGGGCCAAGCACCGAAGGTGCGAAGGCACCTATTGAAACCGTTAGAATTCTTATTATTATTATTATTCCGCCGCAAGTCTATGGCAGCCCATAGAACCGCTTGCGGGAAAGTTGTATAATTTGGCACACTGATAGAGGGCCGACTCAACATTAACCATAGCAAGTTTGGAGTCTCTAACTCAAACTCTCTAGCGCCACCACTTGTCCAAACTTTCACTTTCTTTTTGCTAATAACTTTTGAACCGTAAGCCATAAAATCAAAATTCCAATTTTCCCTGAATCCTTGGGTGATGCCGAGTCGAATGAACACCAAATTTCAAAAATCCTAAGGTTTAGTTTTTTTTCTATAATTTTTTGTTTATAAAACCTACTTTTTCGAACTCGTCCTAGACGGTTTGTCTGATTTTCACCAAAATTGGCTCAGATCATCTTCAGACCATGCAGGCAAAAAGTTATGGAATTCAAGTTGATTGGACAAACCGTTCTCGAATAACGCGCTAATTAATTCTACGAAAAGTGCGCAAAAACGGATGTGAGGCCATATCTCCGCAACGGTTTGTCTTATTGAGACCAAACTTGGTGTGTGTTGTAACAAGCATGACCTGAGGCTACCTGCAGTGTTTCGTCACAGTGCCACCTAGTGGTCAGGAGATATGAAAAATGGCTATTTTTGCTTATAACTTCTTAGTGCTTTGGCCAAATATCTAGAAACTGGTCCCGTTAGATTCGGAGGAGCATGCCGAGTCGAACCATATCCAATTTTCCCATGTCAGCCATTTTGGGTGTCGGCCATTTTGAATTTAGCTTTAAAATGCTGTATCTTGAGAACAGATTAACGTATCGTTTCGACCATAATTACAAAAATGTTCGGCACCATGCCCTGAATGTACATACCAATTTTGGGGCCAGCGCCACCTTGTGGTCAAAAGTTATAACGAAATTTCTAAAAATGCTAATAACTTCTGAAAAAAATGGATTAATGTAATAAAAGTGATCTCAAAATATTCCTTGGGTCTGGCCGAGAACATTGATACCAATTATGCCAAAATTGGCCTAACTTCCTGTTCGCCATTTTGATGAATGTAGAAAACCTACTTTTTCGAACTCCTCCTAGACTGTTAGTCGGATTTTCACCAAATTTGAATCGGATCATCTTCAGACCATGCTGACAAAAAGTTATGGATTTCGTGTCGATATTCGAAACCGTTTTCATTTAACGCATCAACGAATTTGCAGGTAAGATGCCAAAGCGCATCGGAGGCTGTATCTCTGCAAAGCTTTGAGATATTTGCACCAAATTTGGTATGTGGCATTACCACCTCACACTGATTACACCACATCAATTTGGTAGCAGCGCCACCTATTGGTCAAGAGTAATGAAGCATTCATTAACCATTAGTTTTAAAATGAACAAAAATGCTAATAACTGTAGATAGCATTAGCCTATTGTAATGAAACTGGTCTCAAAATATTCCTTGGGTCATGCTGACAACATAGATATCAATTATGCAACAGTTGGCCAAACTCCCTGTCCGCCATTTTGATTTATGTTGAAAACCTACTTTTTCGAACTAGTCCTAGACCGTTTATCCGATTTTCACCAAAATCGAGTCAGATCATCTTCAGACTGTGCTGACAAAAATTTATGGATTTCATGTTGATAGTTGAAACCGTTTTCGTACAGCGGCTCTACAAATTTTAGGCTTGATGTGAAAATGACTCTAAGGCTATATCTTTAGAAAACTTTGACATAATGACACCAAACTTTGTGTGAACGTTTGTCATCTCACACTAAACACACCACATCGATTTGATAACAGCGCCACCTGTTGGTCAAACCTAATAAGCCATTAAATCACATCAGTAGTCGTTCTACATCATTTTTCTGTCGTTTTGACTAAAATCATCCTAAAATGGCTTCTTTGTACTTATTGTTGCAGTTGGTCTGCTGTTCCTGCCATCCTTAGCTCCTCATTTTCCGCTTTGAGTGCTTGGCCCCGTAATTGCTGCTTGCAGCTATATTTAGGGGCCAAGCACCGAAGGTGCGAAGGCACCTATTGAAACCGTTAGAATTCTTATTATTATTATTATTCTTCCGCCGCAAGTCTATGGCAGCCCATAGAACCGCTTGCGGGAAAGTTGTATAATTTGGCACACTGATAGAGGACCGTCCGAACATGAACCATAGCAAGTTTGGAGTCTCTAACTCAAACTCTCTAGCGCCACCATTTGTCCAAACTTTCACTTTCTTTTTGCTAATAACTTTTGAACCGTAAGCCACAAAATCAAAATTCCAATTTCCTCTGAATCCTTGGGTCATGCCGAGTCGAATGAACACCAAATTTCTAAAATCCTAAGGTTTAGTTTTTTTTCTATAATTTTTTGTTTATAAAACCTACTTTTTCGAACTCGTCCTAGATGGTTTGTCTGATTTACACCAAAATTGGCTCAGATCATCTTCAGACCATGCAGGCAAAAAGTTATGGAATTAAAGTTGATTGGACAAACCGTTCTCGAATAACGCGCTAATTAATTCTACGAAAAGCGTTCAAAAATGGAAGTGAGGCCATATCTCCGCAACGCTTTGGAATATTGAGACCAAACTTGATGTGTGTTGTAACAAGCATGACCTGAGGCTACCTGCAGTGTTTCGTCACAGTGCCACCTAGTGGTCAGGAGATATGAAAGTTGCCTATTTTTTCTTATAACTTTTTAGTGATTTGGCCAAAAATCTCAAAACTCATCCCGTTAGATTCGGAGGAGCATGCCGAGTTGACCCATATCCAATTTTCCCATGTCAGCCATTTTGGGTGTCGGCCATTTTGAATTTAGCTTTAAAATGCTGTATCTTGAGAACGGATTAACGTATCGTTTCGACAATAATTACAAAAATGTTCGACACCATGCCCTGAATGTACATACCAATTTTGGGACCAGCGCCACCTTGTGGTCAAAAGTTATAACGAAATTTCGAAAAATGCTAATAACTTCTGAAAAAAATGGCTTATTGTAAACAAAGTTATCTCAAAATATTCCTTGGGTCAGGCCGAGAACATTGATACCAATTATGCCAATATTGCTCTAACTTCCTGTTCGCCATTTTGAATAATGTAGAAAACCTACTTTTTCGAACTCCTCCTAGACCGTTAGTCGGATTTTCACCAAATTTGACTCGGATCATCTTCAGACCATGCTGACAAAAATTTATGGATTTCGTGTCGATATTCGAAACCGTTTTCATTTAACGCATCAACGAATTTGCAGGTAAGATGCCAAAGCGCATCGGAAGCTGTATCTCTGCAAAGCTTTGAGATATTTGCACCAAATTTGGTATGTGGCATTAACACCTCACACTGATGACACCACATAAATTTGGTAGCAGCGCCACCTATTGGTCAGGAGTAATGAAGCATTCATTAACCATTAGTTTTAAAATGAACAAAAATGCTAATAACTGTAGAAAGCATTAGCCTATTGTAATGAAACTGGTCTCAAAATATTCCTTGGGTCATGCCGACAACATAGATACCAATTATGCAACAGTTGGCCAAACTCCCTGTCCGCCATTTTGATTTATGTTGAAAACCTACTTTTTCGAACTAGTCCTGGACCGTTTGTCCGATTTTCACCAAAATCGAGTCAGATCATCTTCAGACTGTGCTGACAAAAAGTTATGGATTTCATGTTGATAGATGAAACCGTTTTCGTACAGCGCCTCTATAAATTTTAGGCTTGATGTGAAAATGACTCTAAGGCTATAACTTTGGAAAACTTTGACATAATCACACCAAACTTTGTGTGCATGTTTGTCACCTCACACTAAACACACCACATCGATTTGATAACAGCGCCACCTGTTGGTCAAATCTAATAAGCCATTAAATCATATCAGTAGGCGTTCTACATCATTTTTCTGTCGTTTTGACTAAAATCATCCTAAAATGGCTTCTTTTTACTTATTGTTGCAGTTGGTCTGCTGTTCCTGCCATCCTTAGCTCCTCATTTTCCGCTTTGAGTGCTTGGCCCCGTAATTGCTGCTTGCAGCTATATTTATTATTATTATTCTTCCGCCGCAAGTCTATGGCAGCCCATAGAACCGCTTGCGGGAAAGTTGTATAATTTGGCACACTGATAGAGGGCCGACTCAACATTAACCATAGCAAGTTTGGAGTCTCTAATTCAAACTCTCTAGCGCCACCACTTGTCCAAACTTTCACTTTCTTTTTGCTAATAACTTTTGAATCGTAAGCCATAAAATCAAAATTCCAATTTTCCCTGAATCCTTGGGTTATGCCGAGTCGAATGAACACCAAATTTCAAAAATCCTAAGGTTTAGTTTTTTTTCTATAATTTTTTGTTTATAAAACCTACTTTTTCGAACTCGTCCTAGACGGTTTGTCTGATTTACACCAAAATTGGCTCAGATCATCTTAAGACCATGCAGGCAAAAAGTTATGGAATTCAAGTTGATTGGTCAAACCGTTCTCGAATAACGCGCTAATTAATTCTACGAAAAGCGTTCAAAAATGGAAGTGAGGCCATATATCCGCAACGCTTTGGAATATTGAGACCAAACTTGGTGTGTGTTGTAACAAGCATGACCTGAGGCTACCTGCAGTGTTTCGTCACAGTGCCACCTAGTGGTCAGGAGATATGAAAAATGGCTGTTTTTGCTTATAACTTCTCAGTGGTTTGACCAAAAATCTCAAAACTGGTCTTGTTAGATTCGGAGGAGCATGCCGAGTCGACCCATATCCAATTTTCCCATGTCAGCCATTTTGGGTGTCGGCCATTTTGAATTTAGATTTAAAATGCTGTATCTTGAGAACGGATTAACGTATCGTTTCGACAATAATTACAAAAATGTTCGGCACCATGCCCTGAATGTACATACCAATTTTGGGGCCAGCGCCACCTTGTGGTCAAAAGTTATAACGAAATTTCGAAAAATGCTAATAACTTCTGAAAAAAATGGCTTATTGTAATAAAAGTGATCTCAAAATATTCCTTGGGTCAGGCCGAGAACATTGATACCAATTATGCCAAAATTGGCCTAACTTCCTGTTCGCCATTTTGATGAATGTAGAAAACCTACTTTTTCGAACTCCTCCTAGACCGTTAGTCGGATTTTCACCAAATTTGACACGGATCATCTTCAGACCATGCTGACAAAAAGTTATGGATTTCGTGTCGATATTCGAAACCGTTTTCATTTAACGCATCAACGAATTTGCAGGTAAGATGCCAAAGCGCATCGGAAGCTGTATCTCTGCAAAGCTTTGAGATATTTGCACCGAATTTGGTATGTGGCATTAACACCTCACACTGATGACACCACATCAATTTCGTAGCAGCGCCACCTATTGGTCAAGAGTAATGAAGCATTCATTAACTATTAGTTTTAAAATGAACAAAAATGCTAATAACTGTAGATAGCATTAGCCTATTGTAATGAAACTGGTCTCAAAATATTCCTTGGGTCATGCCGACAACATAGATACCAATTATGCAACAGTTGGCCAAACTCCCTGTCCGCCATTTTGAATTATGTTGAAAACCTACTTTTTCGAACTAGTCCCAGACCGTTTGTCCGATTTTCACCAAAATCGAGTCAGATCATCTTCAGACTGTGCTGACAAAAAGTTATGGATTTCATGTTGATAGTTGAAACCGTTTTCGTACAGCACCTCTATAAATTTTAGGCTTGATGTGAAAATGACTCTAAGGCTATATCTTTGGAAAATTTTGACATAATGACACCAAACTTTGTGTGAACGTTTGTCACCTCACACTAAACACACCACATCGATTTGATAACAGCGCCAACTGTTGGTCAAACCTAATAAGCCATTAAATCATATCAGTAGGTGTTCTACATCATTTTTCTGTCGTTTGGACTAAAATCATCCTAAAATGGCTTCTTTTTACTTATTGTTGCAGTTGGTCTGCTGTTCCTGCCATCCTTAGCTCCTCATTTTCCGCTTTGAGTGCTTGGCCCCGTAATTGCTGCTTGCAGCTATATTTATTATTATTATTCTTCCGCCGCAAGTCTATGGCAGCCCATAGAACCGCTTGCGGGAAAGTTGTATAATTTGGCACACTGATAGAGGACCGTCCCAACATTAACCATAGGAAGTTTGGAGTCTCTAACTCAAACTCTCTAGCGCCACCACTTGTCCAAACTTTCACTTTCTTTTTGCTAATAACTTTTGAACCATAAGCCACAAAATCAAATTTCCAATTTTCCCTGAATCCTTGGGTCATGCCGAGTCGAATGAACACCAAATTTCAAAAATCGTAAGGTTTCGTTTTTTTTCTAAAATTATTTGTTTGTAAAACCTACCTTTTCGAACTCGTCCTAGACGGTTTGTCTGATTTACACCAAAATTGGCTCAGATCATCTTCAGACCATGCAGGCAAAAAGTTATGGAATTCAAGTTGATTGGACAAACCGTTCTCGAATAACGCGCTAATTAATTCTACGAAAAGCGTTCAAAAATGGAAGTGAGGCCATATCTCCGCAACGCTTTGGAATATTGAGACCAAACTTGGTGTGTGTTGTAACAAGCATGACCTGAGGCTACCTGCAGTGTTTCGTCACAGTGCCACCTAGTGGTCAGGAGTTATGAAAAATGGCTATTTTTGCTTATAACTTCTCAGTGGTTTGACCAAAAATCTCAAAACTGGTCTTGTTAGATTCGGAGGAGCATGCCGAGTCGACCCATATCCAATTTTCCCATGTCAGCCATTTTGGGTGTCGGCCATTTTGAATTTAGTTTTAAAATGCTGTATCTTGAGAACGGATTAACGTATCGTTTCGACAATAATTACAAAAATGTTCGGCACCATGCCCTGAATGTACATACCAATTTTGGGGCCAGCGCCACCTTGTGGTCAAAAGTTATAACGAAATTTCGAAAAATGATAATAACTTCTGAAAAAAATGGCTTATTGTAATAAAAGTGATCTCAAAATATTCCTTGGGTCAGACCGAGAACAATGATACCCATTATGCCAAAATTGGCCTAACTTCCTGTTCGCCATTTTGATTAACGTAGAAAACCTACTTTTTCGAACTCCTCCTAGACCGTTAGTCGGATTTTCACCAAATTTGACTCGGATCATCTTCAGACCATGCCGACAAAAAGTTATGGATTTCGTGTCGATATTCGAAACCGTTTTCATTTAACGCATCAACGAATTTGCAGGTAAGATGCCAAAGCGCATCGGAAGCTGTATCTCTGCAAAGCTTTGAGATATTTGCACCAAATTTGGTATGTGGCATTACCACCTCACACTGATGACACCACATCAATTTGGTAGCAGCGCCACCTATTGGTCAAGAGTAATGAAGCATTCATTAACTATTAGTTTTAAAATGAACAAAAATGCTAATAACTGTAGATAGCATTAGCCTATTGTAATGAAACTGGTCTCAAAATATTCCTTGGGTCATGCCGACAACATAGATACCAATTATGCAACAGTTGGCCAAACTCCCTGACCGCCATTTTGAATTATGTTGAAAACCTACTTTTTCGAACTAGTCCTAGACCCTTTGTCCGATTTTCACCAAAATCGAGTCAGATCATCTTCAGACTGTGTTGACAAAAAGTTATGGATTTCATGTTGATAGTTGAAACCGTTTTCGTACAGCGCCTCTATAAATTTTAGGCTTGATGTGAAAATGACTCTAAGGCTATATCTTTGGAAAACTTTGACATAATGACACCAAACTTTGTGTGAACGTTTGTCATCTCACACTAAACACACCACATCGATTTGATAACAGCGCCACCTGTTGGTCAAACCTAATAAGCCATTAAATCATATCAGTAGGCGTTCTACATCACTTTTCTGTCGTTTTGAATAAAATCATCCTAAAATGGCTTCTTTTTACTTATTGTTGCAGTTGGTCTGCTGTTCCTGCCATCCTTAGCTCCTCATTTACCGCTTTAAGTGCTTGGCCCCGTAATTGCTGCTTGCAGCTATATTTATTAGGGGCCAAGCACCGAAGGTGCGAAGGCACCTATTGTATCCGTTAGAATTCTTATTATTATTATTATTCCGCCGCAAGTCTATGGCAGCCCATAGAACCGCTTGCGGGAAAGTTGTATAATTTGGCACACTGATAGAGGACCGTCCCAACATTAACCATAGCAAGTTTGGAGTCTCTAAATCAAACTCTCTAGCGCCACCACTTGTCCAAACTTTCACTTTCTTTTTGCTAATAACTTTTGAACCGTAAGCCATAAAATCAAAATTCCAATTTTCCCTGAATCCTTGGGTCATGCCGAGTCGAATGAACACCAAATTTCAAAAATCCTAAGGTTTAGTTTTTTTTCTAAAATTTTATGTTTATAAAACCTACTTTTTCGAACTCGTCCTAGACGGTTTGTCTGATTTTCACCAAAATTGGCTCAGATCATCTTCAGACCATGCAGGCAAAAAGTTATGGAATTCAAGTAGATTGGACAAACCGTTCTCGAATAACGCGCTAATTAATTCTACGAAAAGCGTTCAAAAATGGAAGTGAGGCCATATCTCCGCAACGCTTTGGAGTATTGAGACCAAACTTGGTGTGTGTTATAACAAGCATGACCTGAGGCTACCTGCAGTGTTTCGTCATAGTGCCACCTAGTGGTCAGGAGATATGAAAAATGGCTATTTTTGCTTATAACTTCTCAGTGGTGTGACCAAAAATCTCAAAACTAGTCTTGTTAGATTCGGAGGAGCATGCCGAGTCGAACCATATCCAATTTTCCCATGTCAGCCATTTTGGGTGTCGGCCATTTTGAATTTAGCATTAAAATGCTGTATCTTGAGAACGGATTAACGTATCGTTTCGATAATAATAACAAAAATGTTCGGCACCATGCCCTGAATGTACATACCAATTTTGGGGCCAGCGCCACCTTGTGGTCAAAAGTTATAACGAAATTTCGAAAAATGCTAATAACTTCTGAAAAAAATGGCTTATTGTAATAAAAGTGATCTCAAAATATTCCTTGGGTCAGACCGAGAACATTGATACCCATTATGCCAAAATTGGCCTAACTTCCTGTTCGCCATTTTGATTAACGTAGAAAACCTACTTTTTCAAACTCCTCCTAGACCGTTAGTCGGATTTTCACCAAATTTGACTCGGATCATCTTCAGACCATGCTGACAAAAAGTTATGGATTTCGTGTCGATATTCGAAACCGTTTTCATTTAACGCATCAACGAATTTGCAGGTAAGATGCCAAAGCGCATCGGAAGCTGTATCTCTGCAAAGCTTTGAGATATTTGCACCAAATTTGGTATGTGGCATTACCACCTCACACTGATGACACCACATCAATTTGGTAGCAGCGCCACCTATTGGTCAAGAGTAATGAAGCATTCATTAACTATTAGTTTTAAAATGAACAAAAATGCTAATAACTGTAGATAGCATTAGCCTATTGTAATGAAACTGGTCTCAAAATATTCCTTGGGTCATGCCGACAACATAGATACCAATTATGCAACAGTTGGCCAAACTCCCTGACCGCCATTTTGAATTATGTTGAAAACCTACTTTTTCGAACTAGTCCTAGACCGTTTGTCCGATTTTCACCAAAATCGAGTCAGATCATCTTCAGACTGTGCTGACAAAAAGTTATGGATTTCATGTTGATAGTTGAAACCGTTTTCGTACAGCGCCTCTATAAATTTTAGGCTTGATGTGAAAATGACTCTAAGGCTATATCTTTGGAAAACTTTGACATAATGACACCAAACTTTGTGTGAACGTTTGTCATCTCACACTAAACACACCACATCGATTTGATAACAGCGCCACCTGTTGGTCAAACCTAATAAGCCATTAAATCATATCAGTAGTCGTTCTACATCACTTTTCTGTCGTTTTGAATAAAATCATCCTAAAATGGCTTCTTTTTACTTATTGTTGCAGTTGGTCTGCTGTTCCTGCCATCCTTAGCTCCTCATTTACCGCTTTAAGTGCTTGGCCCCGTAATTGCTGCTTGCAGCTATATTTAGGGGCCAAGCACCGAAGGTGCGAAGGCACCTATTGTATCCGTTAGAATTCTTATTATTATTATTATTCCGCCGCAAGTCTATGGCAGCCCATAGAACCGCTTGCGGGAAAGTTGTATAATTTGGCACACTGATAGAGGACCGTCCCAACATTAACCATAGCAAGTTTGGAGTCTCTAACTCAAACTCTCTAGCGCCACCACTTGTCCAAACTTTCACTTTCTTTTTGCTAATAACTTTTGAACCGTAAGCCACAAAATCAAAATTCCAATTTTCCCTGAATCCTTGGGTCTTGCCGAGTCGAATGAACACCACATTTCAAAAATCCTAAGGTTTAGTTTTTTTTCTATAATTTTTTGATTATAAAACATACTTTTTCGAACTCGTCCTAGACGGTTTGTCTGATTTTCACCAAAATTGGCTCAGATCATCTTCAGACGATGCAGGCAAAAAGTTATGGAATTCAAGTTGATTGGACAAATCGTTCTCGAATAACGCGCTAATTAATTCTACGAAAAGTGCGCAAAAACGGATGTGAGGCCATATCTCGGCAACGGTTTGTCGTATTGAGACCAAACTTGGTGTGTGTTGTAACAAGCATGACCTGAGGCTACCTGCAGTGTTTCGTCATAGTGACACCTAGTGGTCAGGAGATATGAAAAATGGCAATTTTTGCTTATAACTTCTCAGTGGTTTGACCAAAAATCTCAAAACTGGTCTTGTTAGATTCGGAGGAGCATGCCGAGTCGAACCATATCCAATTTTCCCATGTCAGCCATTTTGGGTGTCGGCCATTTTGAATTTAGCTTTAAAATGCTGTATCTTGAGAACAGATTAACGTATCGTTTCGACAATAATTACAAAAATGTTCGGCACCATGCCCTGAATGTACATACCAATTTTGGGGCCAGCGCCACCTTGTGGTCAAAAGTTATAACGAAATTTCGAAAAATGCTAATAACTTCTGAAAAAAATGGCTTATTGTAATAAAAGTGATCTCAAAATATTCCTTGGGTCAGGCCGAGAACATTGATACCAATTATGCCAAAATTGGCCTAACTTCCTGTTCGCCATTTTGATGAATGTAGAAAACCTACTTTTTCGAACTCCTCCTAGACCGTTAGTCTGATTATCACCAAATTTGACTCGGATCATCTTCAGACCATGCTGACAAAAAGTTATGGATTTCGTGTCGATATTCGAAACCGTTTTCATTTAACGCATCAACAAATTTGCAGGTAAGATGCCAAAGCGCATCGGAAGCTGTATCTCTGCAAAGCTTTGAGATATTTGCACCAAATTTGGTATGTGGCATTACCACCTCACACTGATGAAACCACATCAATTTGGTAGCAGCGCCACCTATTGGTCAAGAATAATGAAGCATTCATTAACCATTAGTTTTAAAATGAACAAAAATGCTAATAACTGTAGATAGCATTAGCCTATTGTAATGAAACTGGTCTCAAAATATTCCTTGGGTCATGCCGACAACATAGATACCAATTATGCCACAGTTGGCCAAACTCCCTGTCCGCCATTTTGATTTATGTTGAAAACCTACTTTTTCGAACTAGTCCTAGACCGTTTGTCCGATTTTCACCAAAATCGAGTCAGATCATCTTCAGACTGTGCTGACAAAAAGTTATGGATTTCATGTTGATAGTTGAAACCGTTTTCGTACAGCACCTCTATAAAATTTAGGCTTGATGTGTAAATGATATTAAGGCTATATCTTTGGAAAACTTTGACATAATGACACCAAACTTTGTGTGAACGTTTGTCATCTCACACTAAACACACCACATCGATTTGATAACAGCGCCACCTGTTGGTCAAACCTAATAAGCCATTATATCATATCACTAGTCGTTCTACATCATTTTTCTGTCGTTTTGACTAAAATCATCCTAAAATGGCTTCTTTTTACTTATTGTTGCAGTTGGTCTGCTGTTCCTGCCATCCTTAGCTCCTCATTTTCCGCTTTGAGTGCTTGGCCCCGTAATTGCTGCTTGCAGCTATATTTAGGGGCCAAGCACCGAAGGTGCGTAGGCACCTATTGTATCCGTTAGCGTTCTTATTATTCTTCTTCCGTTTCTTCTTCCGCCGCAAGTCTATGGCAGCCCATAGAACCGCTTGCGGGAAAGTTGTATAATTTGGCACACTGATAGAGGGCCGACTCATCATTAACCATAGCAAGTTTGGAGTCTCTAACTCAAACTCTCTAGCGCCACCACTTGTCCAAACTTTCACTTTCTTTTTGCTAATAACTTTTGAACCGTAAGCCATAAAATCAAAATTCCAATTTTCCCTGAATCCTTGGGTCATGCCGAGTCGAATGCATACCAAATTTCAAAAATCCTAAGGTTTAGTTTTTTTTCTATAATTTTTTGTTTATAAAACCTACTTTTTCGAACTCGTCCTAGACGGTTTGTCTGATTTTCACCAAAATTGGCTCAGATCATCTTCAGACCATGCAGGCAAAAAGTTATGGAATTCAAGTTGATTGGACTAACCGTTCTCGAATAACGCGCTAATTAATTCTACGAAAAGCGTTCAAAAATGGAAGTGAGGCAATATCTCCGGAACGCTTTGGAATATTGAGACCAAACTTGGTGTGTGTTATAACAAGCATGACCTGAGGCTACCTGCAGTGTTTCGTCACAGTGCCACCTAGTGGTCAGGAGATATGAAAAATGGCTATTTTTGCTTATAACTTCTCAGTGGTTTGACCAAAAATCTCAAAACTGGTCTTGTTAGATTCGGAGGAGCATGCCGAGTCGACCCATATCCAATTTTCCCATGTCAGCCATTTTGGGTGTCGGCCATTTTGAATTTGGCTTTAAAATGCTGTATCTTGAGAACGGATTAACGTATCGTTTCGACAATAATTACAAAAATGTTCGGCACCATGCCCTGAATGTACGTACGAAATTTGGGATCAGCGCCACCTTGTGGTCAAAAGTTATAATGACATTTCAAAAAATGCTAATAACTTCTGAAAAATATGGCTTATTGTAATAAAAGTGATCTCAAAATATTCCTTGGGTCAGGCCGAGAACATTGACACCAATTATGCCAAAATTGGCCTAACTTCCTGTTCGCCACTTTAATGAATGTGGAAAACCTACTTTTTCGAACTCCTCCTAGACCGTTAGTCGGATTTTCACCAAATTTGACTCGGATCATCTTCAGACCATGCTGACGAAAAGTTATGGATTTCGTGTCGATATTCAAAACCGTTTTCATTTAACGCATCAATGAATTTGCAGGTAAGATGCCAAAGCGCATCAGAAGCTGTATCTCTGCAAAGCTTTGAGATATTTGCACCAAATTTGGTATGTGACATTATCACCTCACACTGATGACACCACATCAATTTGGTAGCAGCGCCACCTATTGGTCAAGTGTAATGAAGCATTCATTAACCATTAGTTTTAAAATGAACAAAAATGCTAATAACTGTAGATAGCATTAGCCTATTGTAATGAAACTGGTCTCAAAATATTCCTTGGGTCATTCCGACAACATAGATACCAATTATGCAACAGTTGGCCAAACTCCCTGTCCGCCATTTTGATTTATGTTGAAAACCTACTTTTTCGAACTAGTCCTAGACCGTTTGTCCGATTGTCACCAAAATCGAGTCAGATCATCATCAGACTGTGCTGACAAAAAGTTATGGATTTCATGTTGATAGTTGAAACCGTTTTCGTACAGCGCCTCTATAAATTTTAGGCCTGATGTGAAAATGACTCTAAGGCTATATCTTTGGAAAACTTTGACATAATGACACCAAACTTTGTGTGAACGTATGTCATCTCACACTAAACACACCACATCGATTTGATAACAGCGCCACCTGTTGGTCAAACCTAATAAGCCATTAAATCATATCAGTAGGCGTTCTACATCACTTTTCTGTCGTTTTGACTAAATCATCCTAAAATGGCTTCTTTTTACTGATTGTTGCAGTTGGTCTGCTGTTCCTGCCATCCTTAGCTCCTCAGTTTCCGCTTTGAGTGCTTGGCCCCGTAATTGCTGCTTGCAGCTATATTTAGGGGCCAAGCACCGAAGGTGCGAAGGCACCTATTGTATCCGTTAGAATTCTTATTATTATTATTATTATTATTATTCTTCCGCCGCAAGTCTATGGCAGCCCATAGAACCGCTTGCGGGAAAGTTGTATAATTTGGCACACTGATAGAGGGCCGACTCAACATTAACCAAACCAAATTTGGAGTCTCTAATTCAAACTCTCTAGCGCCACCACTTGTCCAAACTTTCACTTTCTTTTTGCTAATAACTTTTGAACCGTAAGCCATAAAATCAAAATTCCAATTTTCCCTGAATCCTTGGGTCATGCCGAGTCGAATGAACACCAAATTTCAAAAATCCTAAGGTTTAGTTTTTTTTCTATAATTTTTTGTTTGTAAAACCTACTTTTTCGAACTCGTCCTAGACGGTTTGTCTGATTTACACCAAAATTGGCTCAGATCATCTTCAGAACATGCAGGCAAAAAGTTATGGAATTCAAGTTGATTGGACAAACCGTTCTCGAATAACGCACTAATTAATTCTACGAAAAGCGTTCAAAAATGGAAGTGAGGCCATATCTCCGGAACGCTTTGGAATATTGAGACCAAACTTGGTGTGTGTTATAACAAGCATGACCTGAGGCTACCTGCAGTGTTTCGTCACAGTGCCACCTAGTGGTCAGGAGATATGAAAAATGGCTATTTTTGCTTATAACTTCTCAGTGGTTTGACCAAAAATCTCAAAACTAGTCTTGTTAGATTCGGAGGAGCATGCCGAGTCGACCCATATCCAATTTTCCCATGTCAGCCATTTTGGGTGTCGGCCATTTTGAATTTAGTTTTAAAATGCTGTATCTTGAGAACGGATTAACGTATCGTTTCGACAATAATTACAAAAATGTTCGGCACCATGCCCTGAATGTACATACCAATTTTGGGACCAGCGCCACCTTGTGGTCAAAAGTTATAACGAAATTACGAAAAATGCTAATAACTTCTGAAAAAAATGGCTTATTGTAATAAAAATGATCTCAAAATATTCCTTGGGTCAGACCGAGAACATTGATACCAATTATGCCAAAATTGGCCTAACTTCCTGTTCGCCATTTTGATGAATGTAGATAACCTACTTCTTCGAACTCCTCCTAGACCGTTAGTCGGATTTTCGCCAAATTTGAATCGGATCATCTTCAGACCATGCTGACAAAAAGTTATGGATTTCGTGTCGATATTCGAAACCGTTTTCATTTAACGCATCAACGAATTTGCAGGTAAGATGCCAAAGCGCATCGGAAGCTGTATCTCTGCAAAGCTTTGAGATATTTGCACCAAATTTGGTATGTGGCATTAACACCTCACACTGATGACACCACATCAATTTGGTAGCAGCGCCACCTATTGGTCAAGAGTAATGAACCATTCATTAACCATTAGTTTTAAAATGATCAAAAATGCTAATAACTGTAGATAGCATTAGCCTATTGTAATGAAACTGGTCTCAAAATATTCCTTGGGTCATGCCGACAAAACAGATACCAATTATGCCACAGTTGGCCAAACTTCCTGTCCGCCATTTTGATCTATGTTGAAAACCTACTTTTTATTACTAGTCCTAGACCGTTCGTTCGATTCTCACCAAAATTGGGTCAGATCATCTTCAGACTGTGCTGACAAAAAGTTATGGATTTCATGTTGATAGATGAAACCGTTTTCGTATAGCGCCTCTACAAATTTTAGGGTTGATGTGAAAATGACTCTAAGGCTATATCTTTGGAAAACTTTGACATAATGACACCAAACTTTGTGTGCACGTTTGTCACCTCACACTAAACACACCACATGGATTCGAGAACAGCGCCACCTGTTGGTCAAACGTAATAAGCATTAAATCATATCAGTAGGCTTTCTACACCATTTTTCTGTCGTTTTGACTAAAATCATCCTAAAATGGCTTCTTTTTACTTATTGTTGCAGTTGGTCTGCTGTTCCTGCCATCCTTAGCTCCTCATTTTCCGCTTTGAGTGCTTGGCCCCGTAATTGCTGCTTGCAGCTATATTTAGGGGCCAAGCACCGAAGGTGCGAAGGCACCTATTGAAACCGTTAGAATTCTTATTATTATTATTATTCCGCCGCAAGTCTATGGCAGCCCATAGAACCGCTTGCGGGAAAGTTGTATAATTTGGCACACTGATAGAGGGCCGACTCAACATTAACCATAGCAAGTTTGGAGTCTCTAACTCAAACTCTCTAGCGCCACCACTTGTCCAAACTTTCACTTTCTTTTTGCTAATAACTTTTGAACCGTAAGCCATAAAATCAAAATTCCAATTTTCCCTGAATCCTTGGGTGATGCCGAGTCGAATGAACACCAAATTTCAAAAATCCTAAGGTTTAGTTTTTTTTCTATAATTTTTTGTTTATAAAACCTACTTTTTCGAACTCGTCCTAGACGGTTTGTCTGATTTTCACCAAAATTGGCTCAGATCATCTTCAGACCATGCAGGCAAAAAGTTATGGAATTCAAGTTGATTGGACAAACCGTTCTCGAATAACGCGCTAATTAATTCTACGAAAAGTGCGCAAAAACGGATGTGAGGCCATATCTCCGCAACGGTTTGTCTTATTGAGACCAAACTTGGTGTGTGTTGTAACAAGCATGACCTGAGGCTACCTGCAGTGTTTCGTCACAGTGCCACCTAGTGGTCAGGAGATATGAAAAATGGCTATTTTTGCTTATAACTTCTTAGTGCTTTGGCCAAATATCTAGAAACTGGTCCCGTTAGATTCGGAGGAGCATGCCGAGTCGAACCATATCCAATTTTCCCATGTCAGCCATTTTGGGTGTCGGCCATTTTGAATTTAGCTTTAAAATGCTGTATCTTGAGAACAGATTAACGTATCGTTTCGACCATAATTACAAAAATGTTCGGCACCATGCCCTGAATGTACATACCAATTTTGGGGCCAGCGCCACCTTGTGGTCAAAAGTTATAACGAAATTTCTAAAAATGCTAATAACTTCTGAAAAAAATGGATTAATGTAATAAAAGTGATCTCAAAATATTCCTTGGGTCTGGCCGAGAACATTGATACCAATTATGCCAAAATTGGCCTAACTTCCTGTTCGCCATTTTGATGAATGTAGAAAACCTACTTTTTCGAACTCCTCCTAGACTGTTAGTCGGATTTTCACCAAATTTGAATCGGATCATCTTCAGACCATGCTGACAAAAAGTTATGGATTTCGTGTCGATATTCGAAACCGTTTTCATTTAACGCATCAACGAATTTGCAGGTAAGATGCCAAAGCGCATCGGAGGCTGTATCTCTGCAAAGCTTTGAGATATTTGCACCAAATTTGGTATGTGGCATTACCACCTCACACTGATTACACCACATCAATTTGGTAGCAGCGCCACCTATTGGTCAAGAGTAATGAAGCATTCATTAACCATTAGTTTTAAAATGAACAAAAATGCTAATAACTGTAGATAGCATTAGCCTATTGTAATGAAACTGGTCTCAAAATATTCCTTGGGTCATGCTGACAACATAGATATCAATTATGCAACAGTTGGCCAAACTCCCTGTCCGCCATTTTGATTTATGTTGAAAACCTACTTTTTCGAACTAGTCCTAGACCGTTTATCCGATTTTCACCAAAATCGAGTCAGATCATCTTCAGACTGTGCTGACAAAAATTTATGGATTTCATGTTGATAGTTGAAACCGTTTTCGTACAGCGGCTCTACAAATTTTAGGCTTGATGTGAAAATGACTCTAAGGCTATATCTTTAGAAAACTTTGACATAATGACACCAAACTTTGTGTGAACGTTTGTCATCTCACACTAAACACACCACATCGATTTGATAACAGCGCCACCTGTTGGTCAAACCTAATAAGCCATTAAATCACATCAGTAGTCGTTCTACATCATTTTTCTGTCGTTTTGACTAAAATCATCCTAAAATGGCTTCTTTGTACTTATTGTTGCAGTTGGTCTGCTGTTCCTGCCATCCTTAGCTCCTCATTTTCCGCTTTGAGTGCTTGGCCCCGTAATTGCTGCTTGCAGCTATATTTAGGGGCCAAGCACCGAAGGTGCGAAGGCACCTATTGAAACCGTTAGAATTCTTATTATTATTATTATTCTTCCGCCGCAAGTCTATGGCAGCCCATAGAACCGCTTGCGGGAAAGTTGTATAATTTGGCACACTGATAGAGGACCGTCCGAACATGAACCATAGCAAGTTTGGAGTCTCTAACTCAAACTCTCTAGCGCCACCATTTGTCCAAACTTTCACTTTCTTTTTGCTAATAACTTTTGAACCGTAAGCCACAAAATCAAAATTCCAATTTCCTCTGAATCCTTGGGTCATGCCGAGTCGAATGAACACCAAATTTCTAAAATCCTAAGGTTTAGTTTTTTTTCTATAATTTTTTGTTTATAAAACCTACTTTTTCGAACTCGTCCTAGATGGTTTGTCTGATTTACACCAAAATTGGCTCAGATCATCTT
This sequence comes from Garra rufa, assembly GCF_049309525.1. NCBI lineage: Eukaryota > Metazoa > Chordata > Actinopteri > Cypriniformes > Cyprinidae > Garra > Garra rufa. The sequence continues at coordinate 17,237,239 of NC_133380.1, forward strand.
CAGACCATGCAGGCAAAAAGTTATGGAATTAAAGTTGATTGGACAAACCGTTCTCGAATAACGCGCTAATTAATTCTACGAAAAGCGTTCAAAAATGGAAGTGAGGCCATATCTCCGCAACGCTTTGGAATATTGAGACCAAACTTGATGTGTGTTGTAACAAGCATGACCTGAGGCTACCTGCAGTGTTTCGTCACAGTGCCACCTAGTGGTCAGGAGATATGAAAGTTGCCTATTTTTTCTTATAACTTTTTAGTGATTTGGCCAAAAATCTCAAAACTCATCCCGTTAGATTCGGAGGAGCATGCCGAGTTGACCCATATCCAATTTTCCCATGTCAGCCATTTTGGGTGTCGGCCATTTTGAATTTAGCTTTAAAATGCTGTATCTTGAGAACGGATTAACGTATCGTTTCGACAATAATTACAAAAATGTTCGACACCATGCCCTGAATGTACATACCAATTTTGGGACCAGCGCCACCTTGTGGTCAAAAGTTATAACGAAATTTCGAAAAATGCTAATAACTTCTGAAAAAAATGGCTTATTGTAAACAAAGTTATCTCAAAATATTCCTTGGGTCAGGCCGAGAACATTGATACCAATTATGCCAATATTGCTCTAACTTCCTGTTCGCCATTTTGAATAATGTAGAAAACCTACTTTTTCGAACTCCTCCTAGACCGTTAGTCGGATTTTCACCAAATTTGACTCGGATCATCTTCAGACCATGCTGACAAAAATTTATGGATTTCGTGTCGATATTCGAAACCGTTTTCATTTAACGCATCAACGAATTTGCAGGTAAGATGCCAAAGCGCATCGGAAGCTGTATCTCTGCAAAGCTTTGAGATATTTGCACCAAATTTGGTATGTGGCATTAACACCTCACACTGATGACACCACATAAATTTGGTAGCAGCGCCACCTATTGGTCAGGAGTAATGAAGCATTCATTAACCATTAGTTTTAAAATGAACAAAAATGCTAATAACTGTAGAAAGCATTAGCCTATTGTAATGAAACTGGTCTCAAAATATTCCTTGGGTCATGCCGACAACATAGATACCAATTATGCAACAGTTGGCCAAACTCCCTGTCCGCCATTTTGATTTATGTTGAAAACCTACTTTTTCGAACTAGTCCTGGACCGTTTGTCCGATTTTCACCAAAATCGAGTCAGATCATCTTCAGACTGTGCTGACAAAAAGTTATGGATTTCATGTTGATAGATGAAACCGTTTTCGTACAGCGCCTCTATAAATTTTAGGCTTGATGTGAAAATGACTCTAAGGCTATAACTTTGGAAAACTTTGACATAATCACACCAAACTTTGTGTGCATGTTTGTCACCTCACACTAAACACACCACATCGATTTGATAACAGCGCCACCTGTTGGTCAAATCTAATAAGCCATTAAATCATATCAGTAGGCGTTCTACATCATTTTTCTGTCGTTTTGACTAAAATCATCCTAAAATGGCTTCTTTTTACTTATTGTTGCAGTTGGTCTGCTGTTCCTGCCATCCTTAGCTCCTCATTTTCCGCTTTGAGTGCTTGGCCCCGTAATTGCTGCTTGCAGCTATATTTATTATTATTATTCTTCCGCCGCAAGTCTATGGCAGCCCATAGAACCGCTTGCGGGAAAGTTGTATAATTTGGCACACTGATAGAGGGCCGACTCAACATTAACCATAGCAAGTTTGGAGTCTCTAATTCAAACTCTCTAGCGCCACCACTTGTCCAAACTTTCACTTTCTTTTTGCTAATAACTTTTGAATCGTAAGCCATAAAATCAAAATTCCAATTTTCCCTGAATCCTTGGGTTATGCCGAGTCGAATGAACACCAAATTTCAAAAATCCTAAGGTTTAGTTTTTTTTCTATAATTTTTTGTTTATAAAACCTACTTTTTCGAACTCGTCCTAGACGGTTTGTCTGATTTACACCAAAATTGGCTCAGATCATCTTAAGACCATGCAGGCAAAAAGTTATGGAATTCAAGTTGATTGGTCAAACCGTTCTCGAATAACGCGCTAATTAATTCTACGAAAAGCGTTCAAAAATGGAAGTGAGGCCATATATCCGCAACGCTTTGGAATATTGAGACCAAACTTGGTGTGTGTTGTAACAAGCATGACCTGAGGCTACCTGCAGTGTTTCGTCACAGTGCCACCTAGTGGTCAGGAGATATGAAAAATGGCTGTTTTTGCTTATAACTTCTCAGTGGTTTGACCAAAAATCTCAAAACTGGTCTTGTTAGATTCGGAGGAGCATGCCGAGTCGACCCATATCCAATTTTCCCATGTCAGCCATTTTGGGTGTCGGCCATTTTGAATTTAGATTTAAAATGCTGTATCTTGAGAACGGATTAACGTATCGTTTCGACAATAATTACAAAAATGTTCGGCACCATGCCCTGAATGTACATACCAATTTTGGGGCCAGCGCCACCTTGTGGTCAAAAGTTATAACGAAATTTCGAAAAATGCTAATAACTTCTGAAAAAAATGGCTTATTGTAATAAAAGTGATCTCAAAATATTCCTTGGGTCAGGCCGAGAACATTGATACCAATTATGCCAAAATTGGCCTAACTTCCTGTTCGCCATTTTGATGAATGTAGAAAACCTACTTTTTCGAACTCCTCCTAGACCGTTAGTCGGATTTTCACCAAATTTGACACGGATCATCTTCAGACCATGCTGACAAAAAGTTATGGATTTCGTGTCGATATTCGAAACCGTTTTCATTTAACGCATCAACGAATTTGCAGGTAAGATGCCAAAGCGCATCGGAAGCTGTATCTCTGCAAAGCTTTGAGATATTTGCACCGAATTTGGTATGTGGCATTAACACCTCACACTGATGACACCACATCAATTTCGTAGCAGCGCCACCTATTGGTCAAGAGTAATGAAGCATTCATTAACTATTAGTTTTAAAATGAACAAAAATGCTAATAACTGTAGATAGCATTAGCCTATTGTAATGAAACTGGTCTCAAAATATTCCTTGGGTCATGCCGACAACATAGATACCAATTATGCAACAGTTGGCCAAACTCCCTGTCCGCCATTTTGAATTATGTTGAAAACCTACTTTTTCGAACTAGTCCCAGACCGTTTGTCCGATTTTCACCAAAATCGAGTCAGATCATCTTCAGACTGTGCTGACAAAAAGTTATGGATTTCATGTTGATAGTTGAAACCGTTTTCGTACAGCACCTCTATAAATTTTAGGCTTGATGTGAAAATGACTCTAAGGCTATATCTTTGGAAAATTTTGACATAATGACACCAAACTTTGTGTGAACGTTTGTCACCTCACACTAAACACACCACATCGATTTGATAACAGCGCCAACTGTTGGTCAAACCTAATAAGCCATTAAATCATATCAGTAGGTGTTCTACATCATTTTTCTGTCGTTTGGACTAAAATCATCCTAAAATGGCTTCTTTTTACTTATTGTTGCAGTTGGTCTGCTGTTCCTGCCATCCTTAGCTCCTCATTTTCCGCTTTGAGTGCTTGGCCCCGTAATTGCTGCTTGCAGCTATATTTATTATTATTATTCTTCCGCCGCAAGTCTATGGCAGCCCATAGAACCGCTTGCGGGAAAGTTGTATAATTTGGCACACTGATAGAGGACCGTCCCAACATTAACCATAGGAAGTTTGGAGTCTCTAACTCAAACTCTCTAGCGCCACCACTTGTCCAAACTTTCACTTTCTTTTTGCTAATAACTTTTGAACCATAAGCCACAAAATCAAATTTCCAATTTTCCCTGAATCCTTGGGTCATGCCGAGTCGAATGAACACCAAATTTCAAAAATCGTAAGGTTTCGTTTTTTTTCTAAAATTATTTGTTTGTAAAACCTACCTTTTCGAACTCGTCCTAGACGGTTTGTCTGATTTACACCAAAATTGGCTCAGATCATCTTCAGACCATGCAGGCAAAAAGTTATGGAATTCAAGTTGATTGGACAAACCGTTCTCGAATAACGCGCTAATTAATTCTACGAAAAGCGTTCAAAAATGGAAGTGAGGCCATATCTCCGCAACGCTTTGGAATATTGAGACCAAACTTGGTGTGTGTTGTAACAAGCATGACCTGAGGCTACCTGCAGTGTTTCGTCACAGTGCCACCTAGTGGTCAGGAGTTATGAAAAATGGCTATTTTTGCTTATAACTTCTCAGTGGTTTGACCAAAAATCTCAAAACTGGTCTTGTTAGATTCGGAGGAGCATGCCGAGTCGACCCATATCCAATTTTCCCATGTCAGCCATTTTGGGTGTCGGCCATTTTGAATTTAGTTTTAAAATGCTGTATCTTGAGAACGGATTAACGTATCGTTTCGACAATAATTACAAAAATGTTCGGCACCATGCCCTGAATGTACATACCAATTTTGGGGCCAGCGCCACCTTGTGGTCAAAAGTTATAACGAAATTTCGAAAAATGATAATAACTTCTGAAAAAAATGGCTTATTGTAATAAAAGTGATCTCAAAATATTCCTTGGGTCAGACCGAGAACAATGATACCCATTATGCCAAAATTGGCCTAACTTCCTGTTCGCCATTTTGATTAACGTAGAAAACCTACTTTTTCGAACTCCTCCTAGACCGTTAGTCGGATTTTCACCAAATTTGACTCGGATCATCTTCAGACCATGCCGACAAAAAGTTATGGATTTCGTGTCGATATTCGAAACCGTTTTCATTTAACGCATCAACGAATTTGCAGGTAAGATGCCAAAGCGCATCGGAAGCTGTATCTCTGCAAAGCTTTGAGATATTTGCACCAAATTTGGTATGTGGCATTACCACCTCACACTGATGACACCACATCAATTTGGTAGCAGCGCCACCTATTGGTCAAGAGTAATGAAGCATTCATTAACTATTAGTTTTAAAATGAACAAAAATGCTAATAACTGTAGATAGCATTAGCCTATTGTAATGAAACTGGTCTCAAAATATTCCTTGGGTCATGCCGACAACATAGATACCAATTATGCAACAGTTGGCCAAACTCCCTGACCGCCATTTTGAATTATGTTGAAAACCTACTTTTTCGAACTAGTCCTAGACCCTTTGTCCGATTTTCACCAAAATCGAGTCAGATCATCTTCAGACTGTGTTGACAAAAAGTTATGGATTTCATGTTGATAGTTGAAACCGTTTTCGTACAGCGCCTCTATAAATTTTAGGCTTGATGTGAAAATGACTCTAAGGCTATATCTTTGGAAAACTTTGACATAATGACACCAAACTTTGTGTGAACGTTTGTCATCTCACACTAAACACACCACATCGATTTGATAACAGCGCCACCTGTTGGTCAAACCTAATAAGCCATTAAATCATATCAGTAGGCGTTCTACATCACTTTTCTGTCGTTTTGAATAAAATCATCCTAAAATGGCTTCTTTTTACTTATTGTTGCAGTTGGTCTGCTGTTCCTGCCATCCTTAGCTCCTCATTTACCGCTTTAAGTGCTTGGCCCCGTAATTGCTGCTTGCAGCTATATTTATTAGGGGCCAAGCACCGAAGGTGCGAAGGCACCTATTGTATCCGTTAGAATTCTTATTATTATTATTATTCCGCCGCAAGTCTATGGCAGCCCATAGAACCGCTTGCGGGAAAGTTGTATAATTTGGCACACTGATAGAGGACCGTCCCAACATTAACCATAGCAAGTTTGGAGTCTCTAAATCAAACTCTCTAGCGCCACCACTTGTCCAAACTTTCACTTTCTTTTTGCTAATAACTTTTGAACCGTAAGCCATAAAATCAAAATTCCAATTTTCCCTGAATCCTTGGGTCATGCCGAGTCGAATGAACACCAAATTTCAAAAATCCTAAGGTTTAGTTTTTTTTCTAAAATTTTATGTTTATAAAACCTACTTTTTCGAACTCGTCCTAGACGGTTTGTCTGATTTTCACCAAAATTGGCTCAGATCATCTTCAGACCATGCAGGCAAAAAGTTATGGAATTCAAGTAGATTGGACAAACCGTTCTCGAATAACGCGCTAATTAATTCTACGAAAAGCGTTCAAAAATGGAAGTGAGGCCATATCTCCGCAACGCTTTGGAGTATTGAGACCAAACTTGGTGTGTGTTATAACAAGCATGACCTGAGGCTACCTGCAGTGTTTCGTCATAGTGCCACCTAGTGGTCAGGAGATATGAAAAATGGCTATTTTTGCTTATAACTTCTCAGTGGTGTGACCAAAAATCTCAAAACTAGTCTTGTTAGATTCGGAGGAGCATGCCGAGTCGAACCATATCCAATTTTCCCATGTCAGCCATTTTGGGTGTCGGCCATTTTGAATTTAGCATTAAAATGCTGTATCTTGAGAACGGATTAACGTATCGTTTCGATAATAATAACAAAAATGTTCGGCACCATGCCCTGAATGTACATACCAATTTTGGGGCCAGCGCCACCTTGTGGTCAAAAGTTATAACGAAATTTCGAAAAATGCTAATAACTTCTGAAAAAAATGGCTTATTGTAATAAAAGTGATCTCAAAATATTCCTTGGGTCAGACCGAGAACATTGATACCCATTATGCCAAAATTGGCCTAACTTCCTGTTCGCCATTTTGATTAACGTAGAAAACCTACTTTTTCAAACTCCTCCTAGACCGTTAGTCGGATTTTCACCAAATTTGACTCGGATCATCTTCAGACCATGCTGACAAAAAGTTATGGATTTCGTGTCGATATTCGAAACCGTTTTCATTTAACGCATCAACGAATTTGCAGGTAAGATGCCAAAGCGCATCGGAAGCTGTATCTCTGCAAAGCTTTGAGATATTTGCACCAAATTTGGTATGTGGCATTACCACCTCACACTGATGACACCACATCAATTTGGTAGCAGCGCCACCTATTGGTCAAGAGTAATGAAGCATTCATTAACTATTAGTTTTAAAATGAACAAAAATGCTAATAACTGTAGATAGCATTAGCCTATTGTAATGAAACTGGTCTCAAAATATTCCTTGGGTCATGCCGACAACATAGATACCAATTATGCAACAGTTGGCCAAACTCCCTGACCGCCATTTTGAATTATGTTGAAAACCTACTTTTTCGAACTAGTCCTAGACCGTTTGTCCGATTTTCACCAAAATCGAGTCAGATCATCTTCAGACTGTGCTGACAAAAAGTTATGGATTTCATGTTGATAGTTGAAACCGTTTTCGTACAGCGCCTCTATAAATTTTAGGCTTGATGTGAAAATGACTCTAAGGCTATATCTTTGGAAAACTTTGACATAATGACACCAAACTTTGTGTGAACGTTTGTCATCTCACACTAAACACACCACATCGATTTGATAACAGCGCCACCTGTTGGTCAAACCTAATAAGCCATTAAATCATATCAGTAGTCGTTCTACATCACTTTTCTGTCGTTTTGAATAAAATCATCCTAAAATGGCTTCTTTTTACTTATTGTTGCAGTTGGTCTGCTGTTCCTGCCATCCTTAGCTCCTCATTTACCGCTTTAAGTGCTTGGCCCCGTAATTGCTGCTTGCAGCTATATTTAGGGGCCAAGCACCGAAGGTGCGAAGGCACCTATTGTATCCGTTAGAATTCTTATTATTATTATTATTCCGCCGCAAGTCTATGGCAGCCCATAGAACCGCTTGCGGGAAAGTTGTATAATTTGGCACACTGATAGAGGACCGTCCCAACATTAACCATAGCAAGTTTGGAGTCTCTAACTCAAACTCTCTAGCGCCACCACTTGTCCAAACTTTCACTTTCTTTTTGCTAATAACTTTTGAACCGTAAGCCACAAAATCAAAATTCCAATTTTCCCTGAATCCTTGGGTCTTGCCGAGTCGAATGAACACCACATTTCAAAAATCCTAAGGTTTAGTTTTTTTTCTATAATTTTTTGATTATAAAACATACTTTTTCGAACTCGTCCTAGACGGTTTGTCTGATTTTCACCAAAATTGGCTCAGATCATCTTCAGACGATGCAGGCAAAAAGTTATGGAATTCAAGTTGATTGGACAAATCGTTCTCGAATAACGCGCTAATTAATTCTACGAAAAGTGCGCAAAAACGGATGTGAGGCCATATCTCGGCAACGGTTTGTCGTATTGAGACCAAACTTGGTGTGTGTTGTAACAAGCATGACCTGAGGCTACCTGCAGTGTTTCGTCATAGTGACACCTAGTGGTCAGGAGATATGAAAAATGGCAATTTTTGCTTATAACTTCTCAGTGGTTTGACCAAAAATCTCAAAACTGGTCTTGTTAGATTCGGAGGAGCATGCCGAGTCGAACCATATCCAATTTTCCCATGTCAGCCATTTTGGGTGTCGGCCATTTTGAATTTAGCTTTAAAATGCTGTATCTTGAGAACAGATTAACGTATCGTTTCGACAATAATTACAAAAATGTTCGGCACCATGCCCTGAATGTACATACCAATTTTGGGGCCAGCGCCACCTTGTGGTCAAAAGTTATAACGAAATTTCGAAAAATGCTAATAACTTCTGAAAAAAATGGCTTATTGTAATAAAAGTGATCTCAAAATATTCCTTGGGTCAGGCCGAGAACATTGATACCAATTATGCCAAAATTGGCCTAACTTCCTGTTCGCCATTTTGATGAATGTAGAAAACCTACTTTTTCGAACTCCTCCTAGACCGTTAGTCTGATTATCACCAAATTTGACTCGGATCATCTTCAGACCATGCTGACAAAAAGTTATGGATTTCGTGTCGATATTCGAAACCGTTTTCATTTAACGCATCAACAAATTTGCAGGTAAGATGCCAAAGCGCATCGGAAGCTGTATCTCTGCAAAGCTTTGAGATATTTGCACCAAATTTGGTATGTGGCATTACCACCTCACACTGATGAAACCACATCAATTTGGTAGCAGCGCCACCTATTGGTCAAGAATAATGAAGCATTCATTAACCATTAGTTTTAAAATGAACAAAAATGCTAATAACTGTAGATAGCATTAGCCTATTGTAATGAAACTGGTCTCAAAATATTCCTTGGGTCATGCCGACAACATAGATACCAATTATGCCACAGTTGGCCAAACTCCCTGTCCGCCATTTTGATTTATGTTGAAAACCTACTTTTTCGAACTAGTCCTAGACCGTTTGTCCGATTTTCACCAAAATCGAGTCAGATCATCTTCAGACTGTGCTGACAAAAAGTTATGGATTTCATGTTGATAGTTGAAACCGTTTTCGTACAGCACCTCTATAAAATTTAGGCTTGATGTGTAAATGATATTAAGGCTATATCTTTGGAAAACTTTGACATAATGACACCAAACTTTGTGTGAACGTTTGTCATCTCACACTAAACACACCACATCGATTTGATAACAGCGCCACCTGTTGGTCAAACCTAATAAGCCATTATATCATATCACTAGTCGTTCTACATCATTTTTCTGTCGTTTTGACTAAAATCATCCTAAAATGGCTTCTTTTTACTTATTGTTGCAGTTGGTCTGCTGTTCCTGCCATCCTTAGCTCCTCATTTTCCGCTTTGAGTGCTTGGCCCCGTAATTGCTGCTTGCAGCTATATTTAGGGGCCAAGCACCGAAGGTGCGTAGGCACCTATTGTATCCGTTAGCGTTCTTATTATTCTTCTTCCGTTTCTTCTTCCGCCGCAAGTCTATGGCAGCCCATAGAACCGCTTGCGGGAAAGTTGTATAATTTGGCACACTGATAGAGGGCCGACTCATCATTAACCATAGCAAGTTTGGAGTCTCTAACTCAAACTCTCTAGCGCCACCACTTGTCCAAACTTTCACTTTCTTTTTGCTAATAACTTTTGAACCGTAAGCCATAAAATCAAAATTCCAATTTTCCCTGAATCCTTGGGTCATGCCGAGTCGAATGCATACCAAATTTCAAAAATCCTAAGGTTTAGTTTTTTTTCTATAATTTTTTGTTTATAAAACCTACTTTTTCGAACTCGTCCTAGACGGTTTGTCTGATTTTCACCAAAATTGGCTCAGATCATCTTCAGACCATGCAGGCAAAAAGTTATGGAATTCAAGTTGATTGGACTAACCGTTCTCGAATAACGCGCTAATTAATTCTACGAAAAGCGTTCAAAAATGGAAGTGAGGCAATATCTCCGGAACGCTTTGGAATATTGAGACCAAACTTGGTGTGTGTTATAACAAGCATGACCTGAGGCTACCTGCAGTGTTTCGTCACAGTGCCACCTAGTGGTCAGGAGATATGAAAAATGGCTATTTTTGCTTATAACTTCTCAGTGGTTTGACCAAAAATCTCAAAACTGGTCTTGTTAGATTCGGAGGAGCATGCCGAGTCGACCCATATCCAATTTTCCCATGTCAGCCATTTTGGGTGTCGGCCATTTTGAATTTGGCTTTAAAATGCTGTATCTTGAGAACGGATTAACGTATCGTTTCGACAATAATTACAAAAATGTTCGGCACCATGCCCTGAATGTACGTACGAAATTTGGGATCAGCGCCACCTTGTGGTCAAAAGTTATAATGACATTTCAAAAAATGCTAATAACTTCTGAAAAATATGGCTTATTGTAATAAAAGTGATCTCAAAATATTCCTTGGGTCAGGCCGAGAACATTGACACCAATTATGCCAAAATTGGCCTAACTTCCTGTTCGCCACTTTAATGAATGTGGAAAACCTACTTTTTCGAACTCCTCCTAGACCGTTAGTCGGATTTTCACCAAATTTGACTCGGATCATCTTCAGACCATGCTGACGAAAAGTTATGGATTTCGTGTCGATATTCAAAACCGTTTTCATTTAACGCATCAATGAATTTGCAGGTAAGATGCCAAAGCGCATCAGAAGCTGTATCTCTGCAAAGCTTTGAGATATTTGCACCAAATTTGGTATGTGACATTATCACCTCACACTGATGACACCACATCAATTTGGTAGCAGCGCCACCTATTGGTCAAGTGTAATGAAGCATTCATTAACCATTAGTTTTAAAATGAACAAAAATGCTAATAACTGTAGATAGCATTAGCCTATTGTAATGAAACTGGTCTCAAAATATTCCTTGGGTCATTCCGACAACATAGATACCAATTATGCAACAGTTGGCCAAACTCCCTGTCCGCCATTTTGATTTATGTTGAAAACCTACTTTTTCGAACTAGTCCTAGACCGTTTGTCCGATTGTCACCAAAATCGAGTCAGATCATCATCAGACTGTGCTGACAAAAAGTTATGGATTTCATGTTGATAGTTGAAACCGTTTTCGTACAGCGCCTCTATAAATTTTAGGCCTGATGTGAAAATGACTCTAAGGCTATATCTTTGGAAAACTTTGACATAATGACACCAAACTTTGTGTGAACGTATGTCATCTCACACTAAACACACCACATCGATTTGATAACAGCGCCACCTGTTGGTCAAACCTAATAAGCCATTAAATCATATCAGTAGGCGTTCTACATCACTTTTCTGTCGTTTTGACTAAATCATCCTAAAATGGCTTCTTTTTACTGATTGTTGCAGTTGGTCTGCTGTTCCTGCCATCCTTAGCTCCTCAGTTTCCGCTTTGAGTGCTTGGCCCCGTAATTGCTGCTTGCAGCTATATTTATTATTATTATTATTCTTCCGCCGCAAGTCTATGGCAGCCCATAGAACCGCTTGCGGGAAAGTTGTATAATTTGGCACATTGATAGAGGGCCGACTCAACATTAACCATAGCAAGTTTGGAGTCTCTAATTCAAACTCTCTAGCGCCACCACTTGTCCAAACTTTCACTTTCTTTTTGCTAATAACTTTTGAACCGTAAGCCATAAAATCAAAATTCCAATTTTCCCTGAATCCTTGGGTCATGCCGAGTCGAATGAACACCAAATTTCAAAAATCCTAAGGTTTAGTTTTTTTTCTATAATTTTTTGTTTGTAAAACCTACTTTTTCGAACTCGTCCTAGACGGTTTGTCTGATTTACACCAAAATTGGCTCAGATCATCTTCAGAACATGCAGGAAAAAAGTTATGGAATTCAAGTTGATTGGACAAACCGTTCTCGAATAACGCACTAATTAATTCTACGAAAAGCGTTCAAAAATGGAAGTGAGGCCATATCTCCGGAACGCTTTGGAATATTGAGACCAAACTTGGTGTGTGTTATAACAAGCATGACCTGAGGCTACCTGTAGTGTTTCGTCACAGTGCCACCTAGTGGTCAGGAGATATGAAAAATGGCTATTTTTGCTTATAACTTCTCAGTGGTTTGACCAAAAATCTCAAAACTAGTCTTGTTAGATTCGGAGGAGCATGCCGAGTCGACCCATATCCAATTTTCCCATGTCAGCCATTTTGGGTGTCGGCCATTTTGAATTTAGCTTTAAAATGCTGTATCTTGAGAACGGATTAACGTATCGTTTCGACAATAATTACAAAAATGTTCGGCACCATGCCCTGAATGTACATACCAATTTTGGGGCCAGCGCCACCTTGTGGTCAAAAGTTATAACGAAATTTCGAAAAATGCTAATAACTTCTGAAAAAAATGGCTTATTGTAATAAAAGTGATCTCAAAATATTCCTTGGGTCAGGCCGCGAACATTGATACCAATTATGCCAAAATTGGCCTAACTTCCTGTTCGCCATTTTGATGAATGTAAAAAACCTACTTTTTCGAACTCCTCCTAGACCGTAAGTCGGATTTTCACCAAATTTGACTCGGATCATCTTCAGACCATGTTGACAAAAAGTTATGGATTTCGTGTCGATATTCGAAACCGTTTTCATTTAACGCATCAACGAATTTGCAGGTAAGATGCCAAAGCGCATCGGAAGCTGTATCTCTGCAAAGCTTTGAGATATTTGCACCAAATTTGGTATGTGGCATTACCACCTCACACTGATGACACCACATCAATTTGGTAGCAGCGCCACCTATTGGTCAAGAGTAATGACGCATTCACTAACCATTAGTTTTTAAATGATCAAAAATGCTAATAACTGTAGATAGCATAAGCCTATTGTAATGAAACTGGTCTCAAAATATTCCTTGGGTCATGCCGACAACATAGATACCAATTATGCCACAGTTGGCCAAACTCCCTGTCCGCCATTTTGAATTATGTTGAAAACCTACTTTTTCGAACTAGTCCTAGACCGTTCGTCCGATTTTCACCAAAATCGAGTCAGATCATCTTCAGACTGTGCTGACAAAAAGTTATGGATTTCATGTTGATAGTTGAAACCGTTTTCGTACAGCGCCTCTATAAATTTTAGGCTTGATGTGAAAATGACTCTAAGGCTAAATCTTTGGAAAACTTTTACATAATGACACCAAACTTTGTGTGAACATTTGTCATCTCACACTTAACAAACCACATCGATTTGATAACAGCGCCACCTGTTGGTCAAACCTAATAAGCAATTAAATCATATCAGTAGGCGTTCTACATCATTTTTCTGTCGTTTTGACTAAAATCATCCTAAAATGTCTTATTTTTACTTATTTTTGCAGTTGGTCTGCTGTTCCTGCCATTATTAGCTCCTCAGTTTCTGCTTTGAGTGCTTGGCCCCGTAATTGCTGCTTGCAGCTATATTTAGGGGCCAAGCACCGAAGGTGCGAAGGCACCTATTGTATCCGTTAGAATTCTTATTATTATTATTATTATTATTATTCTTCCGCCGCAAGTCTATGGCAGCCCATAGAACCGCTTGCGGGAAAGTTGTATAATTTGGCACACTGATAGAGGGCCGACTCAACATTAACCAAACCAAATTTGGAGTCTCTAATTCAAACTCTCTAGCGCCACCACTTGTCCAAACTTTCACTTTCTTTTTGCTAATAACTTTTGAACCGTAAGCCATAAAATCAAAATTCCAATTTTCCCTAAATCCTTGGGTCATGCCGAGTCGAATGAACACCAAATTTCAAAAATCGTAAGGATTAGTTTTTTTTCTATAATTTTTTGTCTATAAAACCTACTTTTTCGAACTCGTCCTAGACGGTTTGTCTGATTTTCACCAAAATTGAGTCAGATCATCTTCAGACCATGCAGGCAAAAAGTTATGGAATTCAAGTTGATTGGACAAACCGTTCTCGAATAACGCGCTAATTAATTCTACGAAAAGTGCGCAAAAACGGATGTGAGGCCATATCTCCGCAACGGTTTGTTTTATTGAGACCAAACTTGGTGTGTGTTGTAACAAGCATGTCCTGAGGCTACCTGCAGTGTTTCGTCATAGTGACACCTAGTGGTCAGGAGATATGAAAAATGGCTATTTTTGCTAATAACTTCTCAGTGGTTTGACCAAAAATCTCAAAACTAGTCTTGTTAGATTCGGAGGAGCATGCCGAGTCGACCCATATCCAATTTTCCCATGTCAGCCATTTTGGGTGTCGGCCATTTTGAATTTAGCTTTAAAATGCTGTATCTTGAGAACGGATTAACGTATCGTTTTGACAATAATTACAAAAATGTTCGGCACCATGCCCTGAATGTACAAAAAATTTTTGGGGCCAGCGCCACCTTGTGGTCAAAAGTTATAACGAAATTTCAAAAAATGCTAATAACTTCTGAAAAAAATGGCTTATTGTAATAAAAGTGATCTCACAATATTCCTTGGGTCAGGCCGAGAACATTGATACCAATTATGCCAAAATTGGCCTAACTTCCTGTTCGCCATTTTGATGAATGTAGAAAACCTACTTTTTCGAACTCCTCCTAGAGCGTTAGTCGGATTTTCACCAAATTTGACTCGGATCATCTTCAGACCATGCTGACAAAAAGTTATGGATTTCGTGTCGATATTCGAAACCGTTTTCATTTAACGCATCAACGAATTTGCAGGTAAGATGCCAAAGCGCATCGGAAGCTGTATCTCTGCAAAGCTTTGAGATATTTGCACCAAATTTGGTATGTGGCATTACCACCTCACACTGATTACACCACATAAATTTGGTAGCAGCGCCACCTATTGGTCAAGAGTAATGAAGCATTCATTAACCATTAGTTTTAAAATGAACAAAAATGCTAATAACTGTAGATAGCATTAGCCTATTGTAATGAAACTGGTCTCAAAATATTCCTTGGGTCATGCCGACAACATAGATACCAATTATGCAACAGTTGGCCAAACTTCCTGTCCGCCATTTTGATCTATGTTGAAAACCTACTTTTTCGAACTAGTCCTAGACCGTTCGTCCGATTTTCACCAAAATCAAGTCAGATCATCTTCAGACTGTGCTGACAAAAGGTTATGGATTTCATGTTGATAGATGAAACCGTTTTCGGATAGCGCCTCTACAAATTTTAGGCTTGATGTGAAAATGACTCTAAGGCTATATCTTTGGAAAACTTTGACATAATGACACCAAACTTTGTGTGCACGTTTGTCACCTCACACTAAACACACCACATGGATTTGAGAACAGCGCCCGCTGTTGGTCAAACGTAATAAGCATTAAATCATATCAGTAGGCTTTCTACACCATTTTTCTATAATTTTCACTAAAATCCTCTCAAAATTGCTTCCTTTTCGTTATTGTTGCAGTTGGTCTGCTGTTCCTGCCATCCTTAGCTCCTCATTTCCGCTTTGATTGCTTGGCCCCGTAATTGCTGCTTGCAGCTATATTTATTATTATTATTATTATTCTTCCGCCGCAAGTCTATGGCAGCCCATAGAACCGCTTGCGGGAAAGTTGTATAATTTGGCACATTGATAGAGGGCCGACTCAACATTAACCATAGCAAGTTTGGAGTCTCTAATTCAAACTCTCTAGCGCCACCACTTGTCCAAACTTTCACTTTCTTTTTGCTAATAACTTTTGAACCGTAAGCCATAAAATCAAAATTCCAATTTTCCCTGAATCCTTGGGTCATGCCGAGTCGAATGAACACCAAATTTCAAAAATCCTAAGGTTTAGTTTTTTTTCTATAATTTTTTGTTTGTAAAACCTACTTTTTCGAACTCGTCCTAGACGGTTTGTCTGATTTACACCAAAATTGGCTCAGATCATCTTCAGAACATGCAGGAAAAAAGTTATGGAATTCAAGTTGATTGGACAAACCGTTCTCGAATAACGCACTAATTAATTCTACGAAAAGCGTTCAAAAATGGAAGTGAGGCCATATCTCCGGAACGCTTTGGAATATTGAGACCAAACTTGGTGTGTGTTATAACAAGCATGACCTGAGGCTACCTGCAGTGTTTCGTCACAGTGCCACCTAGTGGTCAGGAGATATGAAAAATGGCTATTTTTGCTTATAACTTCTCAGTGGTTTGACCAAAAATCTCAAAACTAGTCTTGTTAGATTCGGAGGAGCATGCCGAGTCGACCCATATCCAATTTTCCCATGTCAGCCATTTTGGGTGTCGGCCATTTTGAATTTAGCTTTAAAATGCTGTATCTTGAGAACGGATTAACGTATCGTTTCGACAATAATTACAAAAATGTTCGGCACCATGCCCTGAATGTACATACCAATTTTGGGGCCAGCGCCACCTTGTGGTCAAAAGTTATAACGAAATTTCGAAAAATGCTAATAACTTCTGAAAAAAATGGCTTATTGTAATAAAAGTGATCTCAAAATATTCCTTGGGTCAGGCCGCGAACATTGATACCAATTATGCCAAAATTGGCCTAACTTCCTGTTCGCCATTTTGATGAATGTAAAAAACCTACTTTTTCGAACTCCTCCTAGACCGTAAGTCGGATTTTCACCAAATTTGACTCGGATCATCTTCAGACCATGTTGACAAAAACTTATGGATTTCGTGTCGATATTCGAAACCGTTTTCATTTAACGCATCAACGAATTTGCAGGTAAGATGCCAAAGCGCATCGGAAGCTGTATCTCTGCAAAGCTTTGAGATATTTGCACCAAATTTGGTATGTGGCATTACCACCTCACACTGATGACACCACATCAATTTGGTAGCAGCGCCACCTATTGGTCAAGAGTAATGACGCATTCACTAACCATTAGTTTTTAAATGATCAAAAATGCTAATAACTGTAGATAGCATAAGCCTATTGTAATGAAACTGGTCTCAAAATATTCCTTGGGTCATGCCGACAACATAGATACCAATTATGCCACAGTTGGCCAAACTCCCTGTCCGCCATTTTGAATTATGTTGAAAACCTACTTTTTCGAACTAGTCCTAGACCGTTCGTCCGATTTTCACCAAAATCGAGTCAGATCATCTTCAGACTGTGCTGACAAAAAGTTATGGATTTCATGTTGATAGTTGAAACCGTTTTCGTACAGCGCCTCTATAAATTTTAGGCTTGATGTGAAAATGACTCTAAGGCTAAATCTTTGGAAAACTTTTACATAATGACACCAAACTTTGTGTGAACATTTGTCATCTCACACTTAACAAACCACATCGATTTGATAACAGCGCCACCTGTTGGTCAAACCTAATAAGCAATTAAATCATATCAGTAGGCGTTCTACATCATTTTTCTGTCGTTTTGACTAAAATCATCCTAAAATGTCTTATTTTTACTTATTTTTGCAGTTGGTCTGCTGTTCCTGCCATTATTAGCTCCTCAGTTTCTGCTTTGAGTGCTTGGCCCCGTAATTGCTGCTTGCAGCTATATTTAGGGGCCAAGCACCGAAGGTGCGAAGGCACCTATTGTTTTCGTTAGAATTCTTATTATTATTATTATTATTATTATTCTTCCGCCGCAAGTCTATGGCAGCCCATAGAACCGCTTGCGGGAAAGTTGTATAATTTGGCACACTGATAGTGGACCGTCCCAACATTAACCGTAGCAAGTTTGGAGTCTCTAACTCAAACTCTCTAGCGCCACCACTTGTCCAAACTTTCACTTTCTTTTTGCTAATAACTTTTGAACCGTAAGCCATAAAATCAAAATTCCAATTTTCGCTGAATCCTTGGGTCATGCCGAGTCGAATGAACACCACATTTCAAAAATCGTAAGGTTTAGTTTTTTTTCTATAATTTTTTGTTTATGAAACCTACTTTTTCGAACTCGTCCTAGACGGTTTGTCTGATTTTCACCAAAATTTGCTCAGATCATCTTCAGACCATGCAGGCAAAAAGTTATGGAATTCAAGTTGATTGGACAAACCGTTCTCGAATAACACGCTAATTAATTCTACGAAAAGCGTTCAAAAATGGAAGTGAGGCCATATCTCCGGAACGCTTTGGAATATTGAGACCAAACTTGGTGTGTGTTATAACAAGCATGACCTGAGGCTACCTGTAGTGTTTCGTCACAGTGCCACCTAGTGGTCAGGAGATATGAAAAATGGCTATTTTTGCTTATAACTTCTCAGTGGTTTGACCAAAAATCTCAAAACTAGTCTTGTTAGATTCGGAGGAGCATGCCGAGTCGACCCATATCCAATTTTCCCATGTCAGCCATTTTGGGTGTCGGCCATTTTGAATTTAGCTTTAAAATGCTGTATCTTGAGAACGGATTAACGTATCGTTTCGACAATAATTACAAAAATGTTCGGCACCATGCCCTGAATGTACATACCAATTTTGGGGCCAGCGCCACCTTGTGGTCAAAAGTTATAACGAAATTTCGAAAAATGCTAATAACTTCTGAAAAAAATGGCTTATTGTAATAAAAGTGATCTCAAAATATTCCTTGGGTCAGGCCGCGAACATTGATACCAATTATGCCAAAATTGGCCTAACTTCCTGTTCGCCATTTTGATGAATGTAAAAAACCTACTTTTTCGAACTCCTCCTAGACCGTAAGTCGGATTTTCACCAAATTTGACTCGGATCATCTTCAGACCATGTTGACAAAAAGTTATGGATTTCGTGTCGATATTCGAAACCGTTTTCATTTAACGCATCAACGAATTTGCAGGTAAGATGCCAAAGCGCATCGGAAGCTGTATCTCTGCAAAGCTTTGAGATATTTGCACCAAATTTGGTATGTGGCATTACCACCTCACACTGATGACACCACATCAATTTGGTAGCAGCGCCACCTATTGGTCAAGAGTAATGACGCATTCACTAACCATTAGTTTTTAAATGATCAAAAATGCTAATAACTGTAGATAGCATAAGCCTATTGTAATGAAACTGGTCTCAAAATATTCCTTGGGTCATGCCGACAACATAGATACCAATTATGCCACAGTTGGCCAAACTCCCTGTCCGCCATTTTGAATTATGTTGAAAACCTACTTTTTCGAACTAGTCCTAGACCGTTCGTCCGATTTTCACCAAAATCGAGTCAGATCATCTTCAGACTGTGCTGACAAAAAGTTATGGATTTCATGTTGATAGTTGAAACCGTTTTCGTACAGCGCCTCTATAAATTTTAGGCTTGATGTGAAAATGACTCTAAGGCTAAATCTTTGGAAAACTTTTACATAATGACACCAAACTTTGTGTGAACATTTGTCATCTCACACTTAACAAACCACATCGATTTGATAACAGCGCCACCTGTTGGTCAAACCTAATAAGCAATTAAATCATATCAGTAGGCGTTCTACATCATTTTTCTGTCGTTTTGACTAAAATCATCCTAAAATGTCTTATTTTTACTTATTTTTGCAGTTGGTCTGCTGTTCCTGCCATTATTAGCTCCTCAGTTTCTGCTTTGAGTGCTTGGCCCCGTAATTGCTGCTTGCAGCTATATTTAGGGGCCAAGCACCGAAGGTGCGAAGGCACCTATTGTATCCGTTAGAATTCTTATTATTATTATTAGGGGCCAAGCACCGAAGGTGCGAAGGCACCTATTGTATCCGTTAGAATTCTTATTATTATTATTATTATTATTATTATTATTATTATTCCGCCGCAAGTCTATGGCAGCCCATAGAACCGCTTGCGGGAAAGTTGTATAATTTGGCACACTGATAGAGGGCCGACTCAACATTAACCACAGCAAGTTTGGAGTCTCTAACTCAAACTCTCTAGCGCCACCACTTGTCCAAACTTTTACTTTCTTTTTGCTAATAACTTTTGAACCGTAAGCCATAAAATCAAAATTCCAATTTTCCCTGAATCCTTGGGGCATGCCGAGTCGAATGAACACCAAATTTCAAAAATCCTAAGGTTTAGTTTTTTTTCTATAATTTTTTGTTTATAAAACCTACTTTTTCGAACTCGTCCTAGACGGTTTGTCTGATTTTCACCAAAATTGGCTCAGATCATCTTCACACCATGCAGGCAAAAAGTTATGGAATTCAAGTTGATTGGACAAACCGTTCTCGAATAACGCGCTAATTAATTATACGAAAAGTGCGCAAAAACGGATGTGAGGCGATATCTCGGCAACGGTTTGTCGTATTGAGACCAAACTTGGTGTGTGTTGTAACAAGCATGACCTGAGGCTACCTGCAGTGTTTCGTCATAGTGCCACCTAGTGGTCAGGAGATATGAAAAATGGCTATTTTTGCTTATAACTTCTCAGTGGTTTGACCAAAAATCTCAAAACTGGTCTTGTTAGATTCGGAGGAGCATGCCGAGTCGACCCATATCCAATTTTCCCATGTCAGCCATTTTGGGTGTCGGCCATTTTGAATTTAGCTTTAAAATGCTGTATCTTGAGAACGGATTAACGTATCGTTTTGACAATAATTACAAAAATGTTCGGCACCAAGCCCTGAATGTACAAAAAAATTTTGGGGCCAGCGCCACCTTGTGGTCAAAAGTTATAACGAAATTAAGAAAAATGCTAATAACTTCTGAAAAAAATGCCTTATTGTAATAAAAGTGATCTCAAAATATTCCTTGGGTCAGGCCGAGAACATTGATACCAATTATGCCAAAATTGTCCTAACTTCCTGTTCGCCATTTTGATGAATGTAGAAAACCTACTTTTTCGAACTCCTCCTAGACCGTTAGTCGGATTTTCACCAAATTTGACTCGGATCATCTTCAGACCATGCTGACAGAAAGTTATGGATTTCGTGTCGATATTCGAAACCGTTTTCATTTAACACATCAACGAATTTGCAGGTAAGATGCCAAAGCGCATCGGAAGCTGTATCTCTGCAAAGCTTTGAGATATTTGCACCAAATTTGGTATGTGGCATTAACACCTCACACTGATGACACCACATCAATTTGGTAGCAGCGCCACCTATTGGTCAAGAGTAATGAAGCATTCATTAACTATTAGTTTTAAAATATACAAAAATGCTAATAACTGTAGATAGCATTAGCCTATTGTAATGAAACTGGTCTCAAAATATTCCTTGGGTCATGCCGACAACATAGATACCAATTATGCAACAGTTGGCCAAACTCCCTGTCCGCCATTTTGATTTATGTTGAAAACCTACTTTTTCGAACTAGTCCTAGACCGTTTGTCCGATTTTCACCAAAATCGAGTCAGATCATCTTCAGACTGTGCCTTCAAAAAGTTATGGATTTCATGTTGATAGTTGAAACCGTTTTCGTACAGCACCTCTATAAATTTTAGGCTTGATGTGAAAATGACTCTAAGGCTATATCTTTGGAAAACTTTGACATAATGACACCAAACTTTGTGTGAACGTTTGTCACCTCACACTAAACACACCACATCGATTTGATAACAGCGCCACCTGTTGGTCAAACCTAATAAGCCATTAAATCATATCAGTAGGTGTTCTACATCATTTTTCTGTCGTTTTGACTAAAATCATCCTAAAATGGCTTCTTTTTACTTATTGTTGCAGTTGGTCTGCTGTTCCTGCCATCCTTAGCTCCTCATTTTCCGCTTTAAGTGCTTGGCCCCGTAATTGCTGCTTGCAGCTATATTTATTATTATTATTCTTCCGCCGCAAGTCTATGGCAGCCCATAGAACCGCTTGCGGGAAAGTTGTATAATTTGGCACACTGATAGAGGGCCGACTCAACATTAACCAAACCAAATTTGGAGTCTCTAATTCAAACTCTCTAGCGCCACCACTTGTCCAAACTTTCACTTTCTTTTTGCTAATAACTTTTGAACCGTAAGCCATAAAATCAAAATTCCAATTTTCCCTAAATCCTTGGGTCATGCCGAGTCGAATGAACACCAAATTTCAAAAATCGTAAGGATTAGTTTTTTTTCTATAATTTTTTGTCTATAAAACCTACTTTTTCGAACTCGTCCTAGACGGTTTGTCTGATTTTCACCAAAATTGAGTCAGATCATCTTCAGACCATGCAGGCAAAAAGTTATGGAATTCAAGTTGATTGGACAAACCGTTCTCGAATAACGCGCTAATTAATTCTACGAAAAGTGCGCAAAAACGGATGTGAGGCCATATCTCCGCAACGGTTTGTTTTATTGAGACCAAACTTGGTGTGTGTTGTAACAAGCATGTCCTGAGGCTACCTGCAGTGTTTCGTCATAGTGACACCTAGTGGTCAGGAGATATGAAAAATGGCTATTTTTGCTAATAACTTCTCAGTGGTTTGACCAAAAATCTCAAAACTAGTCTTGTTAGATTCGGAGGAGCATGCCGAGTCGACCCATATCCAATTTTCCCATGTCAGCCATTTTGGGTGTCGGCCATTTTGAATTTAGCTTTAAAATGCTGTATCTTGAGAACGGATTAACGTATCGTTTTGACAATAATTACAAAAATGTTCGGCACCATGCCCTGAATGTACAAAAAATTTTTGGGGCCAGCGCCACCTTGTGGTCAAAAGTTATAACGAAATTTCAAAAAATGCTAATAACTTCTGAAAAAAATGGCTTATTGTAATAAAAGTGATCTCACAATATTCCTTGGGTCAGGCCGAGAACATTGATACCAATTATGCCAAAATTGGCCTAACTTCCTGTTCGCCATTTTGATGAATGTAGAAAACCTACTTTTTCGAACTCCTCCTAGAGCGTTAGTCGGATTTTCACCAAATTTGACTCGGATCATCTTCAGACCATGCTGACAAAAAGTTATGGATTTCGTGTCGATATTCGAAACCGTTTTCATTTAACGCATCAACGAATTTGCAGGTAAGATGCCAAAGCGCATCGGAAGCTGTATCTCTGCAAAGCTTTGAGATATTTGCACCAAATTTGGTATGTGGCATTACCACCTCACACTGATTACACCACATAAATTTGGTAGCAGCGCCACCTATTGGTCAAGAGTAATGAAGCATTCATTAACCATTAGTTTTAAAATGAACAAAAATGCTAATAACTGTAGATAGCATTAGCCTATTGTAATGAAACTGGTCTCAAAATATTCCTTGGGTCATGCCGACAACATAGATACCAATTATGCAACAGTTGGCCAAACTTCCTGTCCGCCATTTTGATCTATGTTGAAAACCTACTTTTTCGAACTAGTCCTAGACCGTTCGTCCGATTTTCACCAAAATCAAGTCAGATCATCTTCAGACTGTGCTGACAAAAGGTTATGGATTTCATGTTGATAGATGAAACCGTTTTCGGATAGCGCCTCTACAAATTTTAGGCTTGATGTGAAAATGACTCTAAGGCTATATCTTTGGAAAACTTTGACATAATGACACCAAACTTTGTGTGCACGTTTGTCACCTCACACTAAACACACCACATGGATTTGAGAACAGCGCCCGCTGTTGGTCAAACGTAATAAGCATTAAATCATATCAGTAGGCTTTCTACACCATTTTTCTATAATTTTCACTAAAATCCTCTCAAAATTGCTTCCTTTTCGTTATTGTTGCAGTTGGTCTGCTGTTCCTGCCATCCTTAGCTCCTCATTTCCGCTTTGATTGCTTGGCCCCGTAATTGCTGCTTGCAGCTATATTTATTATTATTATTATTATTCTTCCGCCGCAAGTCTATGGCAGCCCATAGAACCGCTTGCGGGAAAGTTGTATAATTTGGCACATTGATAGAGGGCCGACTCAACATTAACCATAGCAAGTTTGGAGTCTCTAATTCAAACTCTCTAGCGCCACCACTTGTCCAAACTTTCACTTTCTTTTTGCTAATAACTTTTGAACCGTAAGCCATAAAATCAAAATTCCAATTTTCCCTGAATCCTTGGGTCATGCCGAGTCGAATGAACACCAAATTTCAAAAATCCTAAGGTTTAGTTTTTTTTCTATAATTTTTTGTTTGTAAAACCTACTTTTTCGAACTCGTCCTAGACGGTTTGTCTGATTTACACCAAAATTGGCTCAGATCATCTTCAGAACATGCAGGAAAAAAGTTATGGAATTCAAGTTGATTGGACAAACCGTTCTCGAATAACGCACTAATTAATTCTACGAAAAGCGTTCAAAAATGGAAGTGAGGCCATATCTCCGGAACGCTTTGGAATATTGAGACCAAACTTGGTGTGTGTTATAACAAGCATGACCTGAGGCTACCTGCAGTGTTTCGTCACAGTGCCACCTAGTGGTCAGGAGATATGAAAAATGGCTATTTTTGCTTATAACTTCTCAGTGGTTTGACCAAAAATCTCAAAACTAGTCTTGTTAGATTCGGAGGAGCATGCCGAGTCGACCCATATCCAATTTTCCCATGTCAGCCATTTTGGGTGTCGGCCATTTTGAATTTAGCTTTAAAATGCTGTATCTTGAGAACGGATTAACGTATCGTTTCGACAATAATTACAAAAATGTTCGGCACCATGCCCTGAATGTACATACCAATTTTGGGGCCAGCGCCACCTTGTGGTCAAAAGTTATAACGAAATTTCGAAAAATGCTAATAACTTCTGAAAAAAATGGCTTATTGTAATAAAAGTGATCTCAAAATATTCCTTGGGTCAGGCCGCGAACATTGATACCAATTATGCCAAAATTGGCCTAACTTCCTGTTCGCCATTTTGATGAATGTAAAAAACCTACTTTTTCGAACTCCTCCTAGACCGTAAGTCGGATTTTCACCAAATTTGACTCGGATCATCTTCAGACCATGTTGACAAAAACTTATGGATTTCGTGTCGATATTCGAAACCGTTTTCATTTAACGCATCAACGAATTTGCAGGTAAGATGCCAAAGCGCATCGGAAGCTGTATCTCTGCAAAGCTTTGAGATATTTGCACCAAATTTGGTATGTGGCATTACCACCTCACACTGATGACACCACATCAATTTGGTAGCAGCGCCACCTATTGGTCAAGAGTAATGACGCATTCACTAACCATTAGTTTTTAAATGATCAAAAATGCTAATAACTGTAGATAGCATAAGCCTATTGTAATGAAACTGGTCTCAAAATATTCCTTGGGTCATGCCGACAACATAGATACCAATTATGCCACAGTTGGCCAAACTCCCTGTCCGCCATTTTGAATTATGTTGAAAACCTACTTTTTCGAACTAGTCCTAGACCGTTCGTCCGATTTTCACCAAAATCGAGTCAGATCATCTTCAGACTGTGCTGACAAAAAGTTATGGATTTCATGTTGATAGTTGAAACCGTTTTCGTACAGCGCCTCTATAAATTTTAGGCTTGATGTGAAAATGACTCTAAGGCTAAATCTTTGGAAAACTTTTACATAATGACACCAAACTTTGTGTGAACATTTGTCATCTCACACTTAACAAACCACATCGATTTGATAACAGCGCCACCTGTTGGTCAAACCTAATAAGCAATTAAATCATATCAGTAGGCGTTCTACATCATTTTTCTGTCGTTTTGACTAAAATCATCCTAAAATGTCTTATTTTTACTTATTTTTGCAGTTGGTCTGCTGTTCCTGCCATTATTAGCTCCTCAGTTTCTGCTTTGAGTGCTTGGCCCCGTAATTGCTGCTTGCAGCTATATTTAGGGGCCAAGCACCGAAGGTGCGAAGGCACCTATTGTTTTCGTTAGAATTCTTATTATTATTATTATTCTTCCGCCGCAAGTCTATGGCAGCCCATAGAACCGCTTGCGGGAAAGTTGTATAATTTGGCACACTGATAGTGGACCGTCCCAACATTAACCGTAGCAAGTTTGGAGTCTCTAACTCAAACTCTCTAGCGCCACCACTTGTCCAAACTTTCACTTTCTTTTTGCTAATAACTTTTGAACCGTAAGCCATAAAATCAAAATTCCAATTTTCGCTGAATCCTTGGGTCATGCCGAGTCGAATGAACACCACATTTCAAAAATCGTAAGGTTTAGTTTTTTTTCTATAATTTTTTGTTTATGAAACCTACTTTTTCGAACTCGTCCTAGACGGTTTGTCTGATTTTCACCAAAATTTGCTCAGATCATCTTCAGACCATGCAGGCAAAAAGTTATGGAATTCAAGTTGATTGGACAAACCGTTCTCGAATAACACGCTAATTAATTCTACGAAAAGTGCGCAAAAACGGATGTGAGGGCATATCTCCGCAACGGTTTGTCTTATTGAGACCAAACTTGGTGTGTGTTGTAACAAGCATGACCTGAGGCTACCTGCAGTGTTTCGTCATAGTGACACCTAGTGGTCAGGAGATATGAAAAATGGCTAATTTTGCTTATAACTTCTCAGTGGTTTGACCAAAAATCACAAAACTGGTCTTGTTAGATTCGGAGGAGCATGCCGAGTCGAACCATATCCAATTTTCCCATGTCAGCCATTTTGGGTGTCGGCCATTTTGAATTTAGCTTTAAAATGCTGTATCTTGAGAACGGATTAACGTATCGTTTCGACAATAATTACAAAAATGTTCGGCACCAAGCCCTGAATGTACATACGAAATTTGGGATCAGCGCCACCTTGTGGTCAAAAGTTATAACGAAATTTCGAAAAATGCTAATAACTTCTGACAAAAATGGCTTATTGTAATAAAAGTGATCTCAAAATATTCCTTGGGTCAGGCCGAGAACATTGATACCAATTATGCCAAAATTGGCCTAACTTCCTGTTCGCCATTTTGATGAATGTAGAAAACCTACTTTTTCGAACTCCTCCTAGACCGTTAGTCGGATTTTCACCAAATTTGACTCGGATCATCTTCAGAGCATGCTGACAAAAAGTTATGGATTTCGTGTCGATATTCGAAACCGTTTTCATTTAACGCATCAACGAATTTGCAGGTAAGATGCCAAAGCGCATCGGAGGCTGTATCTCTGCAAAGCTTTGAGATATTTGCACCAAATTTGGTATGTGGCATTACCACCTCACACTGATTACACCACATAAATTTGGTAGCAGCGCCACCTATTGGTCAAGAGTAATGAAGCATTCATTAACCATTAGTTTTAAAATGATCATAAATGCTAATAACTGTAGATAGCATTAGCCTATTGTAATGAAACAGGTCTCAAAATATTCCTTGGGTCATGCCGACAACAAAGATACCAATTATGCTACAGTTGGCCAAACTTCCTGTCCGCCATTTTGATCTATGTTGAAAACCTACTTTTTCGAACTAGTCCTAGACCGTTCGTCCGATTTTCACCAAAATCGAGTCAGATCATCTCCAGACTGTGATGACAAAAAGTTATGGATTTCATGTTGATAGATGAAACCGTTTTCGTACAGCGCCTCTATAAATTTTAGGCTTGATGTGAAAATGACTCTAAGGCTATATCTTTGGTAAACTTTGACATAATGACACCAAACTTTGTGTGCACGTTTGCCACCTCACACTAAACACACCACAACGATTTGATAACAGCGCCACCTGTTGGTCAAACCTAATAAGCCATTAAATCATATCAGTAGGCGTTCTACATCATTTTTCTGTCGTTTTGTCTAAAATCATCCTAAAATTGCTTCCTTTTCGTTATTGTTGCAGTTGGTCTGCTGTTCCTGCCATCCTTAGCTCCTCATTTTCCGCTTTGAGTGCTTGGCCCCGTAATTGCTGCTTGCAGCTATATTTATTATTATTATTCTTCCGCCGCAAGTCTATGGCAGCCCATAGAACCGCTTGCGGGAAAGTTGTATAATTTGGCACACTGATAGAGGACCGTCCCAACATTAACCATAGCAAGTTTGGAGTCTCTAACTCAAACTCTCTAGCGCCACCACTTGTCCAAACTTTCAATTTCTTTTTGCTAATAACTTTTGAACCGTAAGCCACAAAATCAAAATTCCAATTTTCCCTGAATCCTTGGGTGATGCCGAGTCGAATGAACACCAAATTTCAAAAATCGTAAGGATTAGTTTTTTTTCTATAATTTTTTGTTTATAAAACCTACTTTTTCGAACTCGTCCTAGACGGTTTGTCTGATTTTCACCAAAATTGGCTCAGATCATCTTCAGACCATGCAGGCAAAAAGTTATGGAATTCAAGTTGATTGGACAAACCGTTCTCGAATAACGCGCTAATTAATTCTACGAAAAGCGTTCAAAAATGGATTTGAGGCCATATCTCCGCAACGCTTTGGAGTATTGAGACCAAACTTGGTGTGTGTTATAACAAGCCTGACCTGAGGCTACCTGCAGTGTTTCGTCACAGTGCCACCTAGTGGTCAGGAGATATGAAAAATGTCTATTTTTGCTTATAACTTCTCAGTGGTTTCACCAAAAATCTCAAAACTAGTCTTGTTAGATTCGGAGGAACATGCCGAGTCGACCCATATCCAATTTTCCTATGTCAGCCATTTTGCGTGTCGGCCATTTTGAATTTAGCTTTAAAATGCTGTATCTTGAGAACGGATTAACGTATCGTTTTGACAATAATTACAAAAATGTTCGGCACCATGCTCTGAATGTACATACCAATTTTGGGGCCAGCGCCACCTTGTGGTCAAAAGTTATAACGAAATTTCGAAAAATGCTAATAACTTCTGAAAAAAATGGCTTATTGTAATAAAAGTGATCTCAAAATATTCCTTGGGTCAGGCCGAGAACATTGATACCAATTATGCCAAAATTGGCCTAACTTCCTGTTCGCCATTTTGATGAATGTAGAAAACCTACTTTTTCGAACTCCTCCTAGACCGTTAGTCGGATTTTCACCAAATTTGACTCGGATCATCTACAGACCATGCTGACAAAAAGTTATGGATTTCGTGTCGATATTCGAAACCGTTTTTATTTAACGCATCAACGAATTTGCAGGTAAGATGCCAAAGCGCATCAGAAGCTGTATCTCTGCAAAGCTTTGAGATATTTGCACCAAATTTGGTATGTGGCATTACCACCTCACACTGATTACACCACATCAATTTGGTAGCAGCGCCACCTATTGGTCAAGAGTAATGAAGCATTCATTAACCATTAGTTTTAAAATGAACAAAAATGCTAATAACTGTAGATAGCATCAGCCTATTGTAATGAAACTGGTCTCAAAATATTCCTTGGGTCCAGCTGACAACATAGATACCCATTATGCCACAATTGGCCAAACTCCCTGTCCGCCATTTTGATTTATGTTGAAAACCTACTTTTTCGAACTAGTCCTAGACCGTTTGTCCGATTTTCACCAAAATCGAGTCAGATCATCTTCAGACTGTGCTGATAAAAAGTTATGGATTTCATGATGATAGATGAAACCGTTTTCGTATAGCGCCTCTATAAATTTAAGGCTTGATGTGAAAATGACTCTAAGGCTATATCTTTGGAAAATTTTGACATAATGACACCAAACTTTGTGTGCACGTTTGTCACCTCACACTAAACACACCACATGGATTTGAGAACAGCGCCACCTGTTGGTCAAACGTAATAAGCATTAAATCATATCAGTAGGCGTTCTACACCATTTTTCTGTAATTTTCACTAAAATCCTCTTAAAATTGCTTCTTTTTCGTTATTGTTGCAGTTGGTCTGCTGTTCCTGCCATCCTTAGCTCCTCATTTTCCGCTTTGAGTGCTTGGCCCCGTAATTGCTGCTTGCAGCTATATTTAGGGGCCAAGCACCGAAGGTGCGAAGGCACCTATTGAAACCGTTAGAATTCTTATTAGGGGCCAAGCACCGAAGGTGCGAAGGCACCTATTGAAACCGTTAGAATTCTTATTATTAGGGGCCAAGCACCGAAGGTGCGAAGGCACCTATTGAAACCGTTAGAATTCTTATTATTATTATTATTCCGCCGCAAGTCTATGGCAGCCCATAGAACCGCTTGCGGGAAAGTTGTATAATTCGGCACACTGATAGAGGACCGTCCCAACATTAACCATAGCAAGTTTGGAGTCTCTAACTCAAACTCTCTAGCGCCACCATTTGTCCAAACTTTCACTTTCTTTTTGCTAATAACTTTTGAACCGTAAGCCACAAAATCAAAATTCCAATTTTCCCTGAATCCTTGGGTCATGCCGAGTCGAATGAACACCAAATTTCAAAAATCCTAAGGATTAGTTTTTTTTCTATAATTAATTGTTTGTAAAACCTACTTTTTCGAACTCGTCCTAGACGGTTTGTCTGATTTACACCAAAATTGGCTCAGATCATCTTCAGACCATGCAGGCAAAAAGTTATGGAATTCAAGTTGATTGGACAAACCATTCTCGAATAACGCGCTAATTAATTCTACGAAAAGCGTTCAAAAATGGAAGTGAGGCAATATCTCCGGAACGCTTTGAATTATTGAGACCAAACTTGGTGTGTGTTATAACAAGCATGACCTGAGGCTACCTGCAGTGTTTCGTCACAGTGCCACCTAGTGGTCAGGAGATATGAAAAATGGCTATTTTTGCTTATAACTTCTCAGTGGTTTGACCAAAAATCTCAAAACTGGTCTTGTTAGATTTGGAGGAGCATGCCGAGTCGAACCATATCCAATTTTCCCATGTCAGCCATTTTGGGTGTCGGCCATTTTGAATTTAGCTTTAAAATGCTGTATTTTGAGAACGGATCAACGTATCGTTTCGACAATAATTACAAAAATGTTCGGCACCATGCCCTGAATGTACATACCAATTTTGGGGCCAGCGCCACCTTGTGGTCAAAAGTTATAACGAAATTTCGAAAAATGCTAATAACTTCTGAAAAAAATGGCTTATTGTAATAAAAGTGATCTCAAAATATTCCTTGGGTCAGGCCGAGAACATTGATACCAATTATGCCAAAATTGGCCTAACTTCCTGTTAGCCATTTTGATTAATGGAGAAAACCTACTTTTTCGAACTCCTCCTAGACCGTTAGTCTGATTATCACCAAATTTGACTCGGATCATCTTCAGACCAAGCTGACAAAAAGTTATGGATTTCGTGTCGATATTCGAAACCGTTTTCATTTAACGCATCAACGAATTTGCAGGTAAGATGCCAAAGCGCATCGGAAGCTGTATCTCTGCAAAGCTTTGAGATATTTGCACCAAATTTGGTATGTGGCATTATCACCTCACACTGATGACACCACATCAATTTGGTAGCAGCGCCACCTATTGGTCAAGAGTAATGAAGCATTCATTAACCATTAGTTTTAAATTGAACAAAAATGCTAATAACTGTAGATAGCATTAGCCTATTGTAATGAAACTGGTCTCAAAATATTCCTTGGGTCATGCCGACAACATAGATACCAATTATGCCACAGTTGGCCAAACTCCCTGTCCGCCATTTTGATTTATGTTGAAAACCTACTTTTTCAAACTAGTCCTAGACCGTTCGTCCGATTTTCACCAAAATCGAGTCCTATCATCTTCAGACTGTGCTGACAAAAAGTTATGGATTTCATGCTGATAGATGAAACCGTTTTCGTACAGCGCCTCTATAAATTTTAGGCTTGATGTGAAAATGACTCTAAGGCTATATCTTTGGAAAACTTTTACATAATGACACCAAACTTTGTGTGAACGTTTGTCATCTCACACTAAACACACCACATCGATTTGATAACAGCGCCACCTGTTGGTCAAACGTAATAAGCCATTAAATCATATCAGTAGGCGTTCTACATCACTTTTCTGTCGTTTTGACTAAAATCATCCTAAAATGGCTTCTTTTTACTTACTGTTGCAGTTGGTCTGCTGTTCCTGCCATCCTTAGCTCCTCATTTTCCGCTTTGAGTGCTTGGCCCCGTAATTGCTGCTTGCAGCTATATTTATTATTATTATTATTCCGCCGCAAGTCTATGGCAGCCCATAGAACCGCTTGCAGGAAAGTTGTATAATTTGGCACACTAATAGAGGACCTTCCCAACATTAACCATAGCAAGTTTGGAGTCTCTAACTCAAACTCTCTAGCGCCACCATTTGTCCAAACTTTCACTTTCTTTTTGCTAATAACTTTTGAACCGTAAGCCACAAAATCAAAATTCCAATTTTCCCTGAATCATTGGGTCATGCCGAGTCGAATGAACACCAAATTTAAAAAATCGTAAGGATTAGTTTTTTTTCTATAATTAATTGTTTGTAAAACCTACTTTTTCGAACTTGTCCTAGACGGTTTGTCTGATTTACACCAAAATTGGCTCAGATCATCTTCAGACCATGCAGGCAAAAAGTTATGGAATTCAAGTTGATTGGACAAACCGTTCTCGAATAACGCGCTAATTAATTCTACGAAAAGCGTTCAAAAATGGAAGTGAGGCAATATCTCCGGAACGCTTTGGAATATTGAGACCAAACTTGGTGTGTGTTATAACAAGCATGACCTGAGGCTACCTGCAGTGTTTCGTCACAGTGCCACCTAGTGGTCAGGAGATATGAAAAATGGCTGTTTTTGCTTATAACTTCTCAGTGGTTTGACCAAAAATCTCAAAACTGGTCTTGTTAGATTTGGAGGAGCATGTCGAGTCGAACCATATCCAATTTTCCCATGTCAGCCATTTTGGGTGTCGGCCATTTTGAATTTAGATTTAAAATGCTGTATCTTGAGAACGGATTAACGTATCGTTTCGACAATAATTACAAAAATGTTCGGCACCATGCCCTGAATGTACATACCAATTTTGGGGCCAGCGCCACCTTGTGGTCAAAAGTTATAACGAAATTTCTAAAAATGCTAATAACTTCTGAAAAAAATGGCTTATTGTAATAAAAGTGATCTCAAAATATTCCTTGGGTCAGGCCGAGAACATTGATACCAATTATGCCAAAATTGGCCTAACTTCCTGTTCGCCATTTTGATGAATGTAGAAAACCTACTTTTTCGAACTCCTCCTAGACCGTTAGTCGGATTTTCACCAAATTTGACTCGGATCATCTTCAGACCATGCTGACAAAAAGTTATGGATTTCGTGTCGATATTCGAAACCGTTTTCATTTAACGCATCAACGAATTTGCAGGTAAGATGCCAAAGCGCATCGGAAGCTGTATCTCTGCAAAGCTTTGAGATATTTGCACCAAATTTGGTATGTGGCATTAACACCTCACACTGATGACACCACATCAATTTGGTAGCAGCGCCACCTATTGGTCAAGAGTAATTAAGCATTCATTAACTATTAGTTTTAAAATGAACAAAAATGCTAATAACTGTAGATAGCATTAGCCTATTGTAATGAAACTGGTCTCAAAATATTCCTTGGGTCATGCCGACAACATAGATACCAATTATGCAACAGTTGGCCAAACTCCCTGTCCGCCATTTTGAATTATGTTGAAAACCTACTTTTTCGAACTAGTCCTAGACCGTTTGTCCAATTTTCACCAAAATCGAGTCAGATCATCTTCAGACTGTGCTGACAAAAAGTTATGGATTTCATGTTGATAGTTGAAACCGTTTTCGTACAGCGCCTCTATAAATTTTAGGCTTGATGTGAAAATGACTCTAAGGCTATATCTTTGGAAAACTTTTACATAATGACACCAAACTTTGTGTGAACGTTTGTCATCTCACACTAAACACACCACATCGATTTGATAACAGCGCCACCTGTTGGTCAAACCTAATAAGCAATTAAATCATATCAGTAGGCGTTCTACATCATTTTTCTGTCGTTTTGACTAAAATCATCCTAAAATGTCTTATTTTTACTTATTTTTGCAGTTGGTCTGCTGTTCCTGCCATCCTTAGCTCCTCAGTTTCCGCTTTGAGTGCTTGGCCCCGTAATTGCTGCTTGCAGCTATATTTAGGGGCCAAGCACCGAAGGTGCGTAGGCACCTATTGTATCCGTTAGCGTTCTTATTATTCTTCTTCCGTTTCTTCTTCCGCCGCAAGTCTATGGCAGCCCATAGAACCGCTTGCGGGAAAGTTGTATAATTTGGCACACTGATAGAGGACAGTCGAAACATTAACCATAGCAAGTTTGGAGTCTCTAACTCAAACTCTCTAGCGCCACCACTTGTCCAAACTTTCACTTTCTTTTTGCTGATAACTTTTGAACCGTAAGCCATAAAATCAAAATTCCAATTTTCCCTGAATCCTTGGGTCATGCCGAGTCGAATGAACACCAAATTTCAAAAATCGTAAGGTTTCGTTTTTTTTCTAAAATTATTTGTTTGTAAAACCTACCTTTTCGAACTCGTCCTAGACGGTTTGTCTGATTTTCACCAAATTTGGCTCAGATCATCTTCAGACGATGCAGGCAAAAAGTTATGGAATTCAAGTTGATTGGTCAAACCGTTCTCGGATAACGCGCTAATTAATTCTACGAAAAGCGTTCAAAAATGGACGTGAGGCCATATCTCCGCAACGCTTTGGAATATTGAGACCAAACTTGGTGTGTGTTGTAACAAGCATGACCTGAGGCTACCTGCAGTGTTTCGTCACAGTGCCACCTAGTGGTCAGGAGATATGAAAGTTGGCTATTTTTGCTTATAACTTCTTAGTGATTTGGCCAAAAATCTCGAAACTCATCCCGTTAGATTCGGAGGAGCATGCCGAGTCAAACCATATCCAATTTTCCCATGTCAGCCATTTTTGGTGTCGGCCATTTTGAATTTAGTTTTACAATGCTGTATCTTGAGAACGGATTAACGTATCGTTTCGACAATAATTACAAAAATGTTCGGCACCATGCCCTGAATGTACATACCAATTTTGGGGCCAGCGCCACCTTGTGGTCAAAAGTTATAACGAAATTTCGAAAAATGCTAATAACTTCTGAAAAAAATGGCTTATTGTAATAAAAGTGATCTCAAAATATTCCTTGGGTCAGGCCGAGAACATTGATACCAATTATGCCAAAATTGGCCTAACTTCCTGTTCGCCATTTTGATGAATGTAGAAAACCTACTTTTTCGAACTCCTCCTAGACCGTTAGTCGAATTTTCACCAAATTTGACTCGGATCATCTTCAGACCATGCTGACAAAAAGTTATGGATTTCGTGTCGATATTCGAAACCGTTTTCATTTAACGCATCAACGAATTTGCAGGTAAGATGCCAAAGCGCATCGGAAGCTGAATCTCTGCAAAGCTTTCAGATATTTGCACCAAATTTGGTATGTGGCATTAACACCTCACACTGATGACAGCACATCAATTTGGTAGCAGCGCCACCTATTGGTCAAGAGTAATGAACCATTCATTAACCATTAGTTTAAAAATGAACAAAAATGCTAATAACTGTAGATAGCATTAGCCTATTGTAATGAAACTGGTCTCAAAATATTCCTTGGGTCATGATGACAACATAGATACCAATTATGCCACAGTTGGCCAAACTCCCTGTCCGCCATTTTGATTTATGTTGAAAACCTACTTTTTCTAACTAGTCCTAGACCGTTTGTCCGATTTTCACCAAAATCGAGTCAGATCATCTTCAGACTGTGCTGACAAAAAGTTATGGATTTCATGTCGATAGATGAAACCGTTTTCGTACAGCGCCTCTATTAATTTTTGGCTTGATGTGAAAATGACTCTGAGGCTATATCTTTGGAAAACTTTGACATAACGACACCAAACTTTGTGTGCACGTTTGTCACCTCACACTAAACACACCACATCAATTTGATAACAGCGCCACCTGTTGGTCAAACCTAATAAGCCATTAAATCATATCAGTAGGTGTTCTACATCATTTTTCTGTCGTTTTGACTAAAATCATCCTAAAATGGCTTCTTTTTACTTACTGTTGCAGTTGGTCTGCTGTTCCTTCCATCCTTAGCTCCTCATTTTCCGCTTTAAGTGCTTGGCCCCGTAATTGCTGCTTGCAGCTATATTTATTATTATTATTCTTCCGCCGCAAGTCTATGGCAGCCCATAGAACCGCTTGCGGGAAAGTTGTATAATTTGGCACACTAATAGAGGACAGTCTCAACTTTAACCATAGCAAGTTTGGAGTCTCTAACTCAAACTCTCTAGCGCCACCACTTGTCCAAACTTTCACTTTCTTTTTGCTAATAACTTTTGAACCGTAAGCCATAAAATCAAAATTCCAATTTTCTCTGAATCCTTGGGTCGTGCCGAGTCGAATGAATACCAAATTTCAAAAATCCTAAGGTTTAGTTTTTTTTCTATGATTTTTTGTTTATAAAACCTACTTTTTCGAACTCGTCCTAGACGGTTTGTCTGATTTTCACCAAAATTGGCTCAGATCATCTTCAGACCATGGAGGCAAAAAGTTATGGAATTCAAGTTGATTGGACAAATCGTTCTCGAATAATGCGCTAATTAATTCTACGAAAAGCGTTCAAAAATGGATGTGAGGCCATATCTCGGCAACGGTTTGTCGTATTGAGACCAAACTTGGTGTGTGTTATAACAAGCATGACCTGACACTACTTGCAGTGTTTCGTCACAGTGCCACCTAGTGGTCAGGAGATATGTAAAGTGACTATTTTTGCTTATAACTTCTCAGTGGTTTGACCAAAAATCTCAAAACTGGTCTTGTTAGATTCGGAGGAGCATGCCGAGTCGACCCATATCCAATTTTCCCATGTCAGCCATTTTGGGTGTCGGCCATTTTGAATTTAGCTTTAAAACGCTGTATCTTGAGAACGGATTAACGTATCGTTTCGACAATAATTACAAAAATGTTCGGCACCACGCCCTGAATGTACATACAAATTTTGGGGCCAGCGCCACCTTGTGGTCAAAAGTTATAACGAAATTTCGAAAAATGCTAATAACTTCTGAAAAAAATGGCTTATTGTAATAAAAGTGATCTCAAAATATTCCTTGGGTCAGGCCGAGAACATTGATACCAATTATGCCAAAATTGGCCTAACTTCCTGTTCGC
Source organism: Garra rufa (assembly GCF_049309525.1). Classification (NCBI taxonomy): domain Eukaryota; kingdom Metazoa; phylum Chordata; class Actinopteri; order Cypriniformes; family Cyprinidae; genus Garra; species Garra rufa. Next base: position 17,274,107 of record NC_133380.1, read on the forward strand.
CATTTTGATGAATGTAGAAAACCTACTTTTTCGAACTCCTCCTAGACCGTTAGTCGGATTTTCACCAAATTTGACTCGGATCATCTTCAGACCATGCTGACAAAAAGTTATGGATTTCGTGTCGATATTCGAAACCGTTTTCATTTAACGCATCAACGAATTTGCAGGTAAGATGCCAAAGTGCATCGGAAGCTGTATCTCTGCAAAGCTTTGAGATATTTGCACCAAATTTGGTATGTGGCATTAACACCTCACACTGATGACACCACATCAATTTGGTAGCAGCGCCACCTGTTGGTCAAGAGTAATGAAGCATTCATTAACTATAAGTTTTAAAATGAACAAAAATGCTAATAACTGTAGATAGCATTAGCCTATTGTAATGAAACTGGTCTCAAAATATTCCTTGGGTCATGCCGACAACATAGATACCAATTATTCAACAGTTGGCCAAACTCCCTGTCCGCCATTTTGATTTATGTTGAAAACCTACTTTTTCGAACTAGTCCTAGACCGTTTGTCCGATTTTCACCAAAATCGAGTCAGATCATCTTCAGACTGTGCTGACAAAAAGTTATGGATTTCATGTTGATAGTTGAAACCGTTTTCGTATAGCGCCTCTATAAATATTAGGCTTGATGTGAAAATGACTCTAAGGCTATATCTTTGGAAAACTTTGACATAATGACACCAAACTTTGTGTGAACGTTTGTCATCTCACACTAAACACAACATATCGATTTGATAACAGCGCCACCTGTTGGTCAAACCTAATAAGCCATTAAATCATATCAGTAGGCGTTCTACATCATTTTTCTGTCGTTTTGACTAAAATCATCCTAAAATGGCTTCTTTTTACTTATTGTTGCAGTTGGTCTGCTGTTCCTGCCATCCTTAGCTCCTCATTTTCCGCTTTGAGTGCTTGGCCCCGTAATTGCTGCTTGCAGCTATATTTATTATTATTATTATTATTATTCCGCCGCAAGTCTATGGCAGCCCATAGAACCGCTTGCGGGAAAGTTGTATAATTTGGCACACTGATAGAGGACCGTACCAATATTAACCATAGCAACTTTGGAGTCTCTAACTCAAACTCTCTAGCGCCACCATTTGTCCAAACTTTCACTATCTTTTTGCTAATAACTTTTGAACCGTAAGCCACAAAATCAAGATTCCAATTTTCCCTGAATCCTTGGGTCATGCCGAGTCGAATGAACACCAAATTTCAAAAATCGTTAGGTTTAGTTTTTTTTATATAATTTTTTGTTTGTAAAACCTACTTTTTCGAACTCGTCCTAGACGGTTTGTCTGATTTACACCAAAATTGGCTCAGATCATCTTCAGACCATGCAGGCAAAAAGTTATGGAATTCAAGTTGATTGGACAAACCGTTCTCGAATAACGCACTAATTAATTCTACGAAAAGCGTTCAAAAATGGAAGTGAGGCCATATCTCCGCAACGCTTTGGAGTATTGAGACCAAACTTGGTGTGTGTTATAAAAAGCATGACCTGAGGCTACCTGCAGTGTTTCGTCACAGTGCCACCTAGTGGTCAGGAGATATGAAAAATGGCTATTTTTGCTTATAACTTCTCAGTGGTTTGACCAAAAATCTCAAAACTAGTCTTGTTAGATTCGGAGGAGCATGCCGAGTCGAACCATATCCAATTTTCCCATGTCAGCCATTTTGGGTGTCGGCCATTTTGAATTTAGTTTTAAAATGCTGTATCTTGAGAACGGATTAACGTATCGTTTCGACAATAATTACAAAAATGTTCGGCACCATGCCCTGAATGTACATACCAATTTTGGGGCCAGCGCCACCTTGTGGTCAAAAGTTATAACTAAATTTCGAAAAATGCTAATAACTTCTGAGAAAAATGTTTTATTGTAATAAACGTGATCTCAAAATATTCCTTGGGTCAGGCCGAGAACATTGATACCAATTATGCCAAAATTGGCCTAACTTCCTGTTCGCCATTTTGATTAATGAAGAAAACCTACTTTTTCGAACTCCTCCTAGACCGTTAGTCTGATTATCACCAAATTTGACTCGGATCATCTTCAGACCATGCTGACAAAAAGTTATGGATTTCGTGTCGATATTCGAAACCGTTTTCATTTAACGCATCAACGAATTTGCAGGTAAGATGCCAAAGCGCATCGGAAGCTGTATCTCTGCAAAGCTTTGAGATATTTGCACCAAATTTGGTATGTGGCATTACCACCTCACACTGATTACACCACATAAATTTGGTAGCAGCGCCACCTATTGGTCAAGAGTAATGAAGCATTCATTAACCATTAGTTTTAAAATGAACAAAAATGCTAATAACTGTAGATAGCATTAGCCTATTGTAATGAAACTGGTCTCAAAATATTCCTTGGGTCATGCCGACAACATAGATACCAATTATGCAACAGTTGGCCAAACTCCCTGTCCGCCATTTTGATCTATGTTGAAAACCTACTTTTTCGAACTAGTCCTAGACCGTTCGTCCGATTATCACCAAAATCGAGTCAGATCATCTTCAGACTGTGCTGACAAAAAGTTATGGATTTCATGTTGATAGATGAAACCGTTTTCGGATAGCGCCTCTACAAATTTTAGGCTTGATGTGAAAATGACTCTAAGGCTATATCTTTGGAAAACTTTGAGATAATGACACCAAACTTTGTGTGCACGTTTGTCACCTCACACTAAACACACCACATGGATTTGAGAACAGCGCCACCTGTTGGTCAAACGTAATAAGCATTAAATCATATCAGTAGGCTTTCTACACCATTTTTCTGTAATTTTCACTAAAATCCTCTCAAAATTGCTTCCTTTTCGTTATTGTTGCAGTTGGTCTGCTGTTCTTGCCATCCTTAGCTCCTCATTTCCGCTTTGATTGCTTGGCCCCGTAATTGCTGCTTGCAGCTATATTTAGGGGCCAAGCACCGAAGGTGCGAAGGCACCTATTGAAACCGTTAGAATTCTTATTATTATTATTATTCTTCCGCCGCAAGTCTATGGCAGCCCATAGAACCGCTTGCGGGAAAGTTGTATAATTTGGCACACTGATAGAGGGCCGACTCAACATTAACCATAGCAAGTTTGGAGTCTCTAATTCAAACTCTCTAGCGCCACCACTTGTCCAAACTTTCACTTTCTTTTTGCTAATAACTTTTGAACCGTAAGCCATAAAATCAAAATTCCAATTTTCCCTGAATCCTTGGGTTATGCCGAGTCGAATGAACACCAAATTTCAAAAATCCTAAGGTTTAGTTTTTTTTCTATAATTTTTTGTTTATAAAACCTACTTTTTCGAACTCGTCCTAGACGGTTTGTCTGATTTACACCAAAATTGGCTCAGATCATCTTAAGACCATGAAGGCAAAAAGTTATGGAATTCAAGTTGATTGGTCAAACCGTTCTCGAATAACGCGCTAATTAATTCTACGAAAAGCGTTCAAAAATGGAAGTGAGGCCATATATCCGCAACGCTTTGGAATATTGAGACCAAACTTGGTGTGTGTTGTAACAAGCATGACCTGAGGCTACCTGCAGTGTTTCGTCACAGTGCCACCTAGTGGTCAGGAGATATGAAAAATGGCTGTTTTTGCTTATAACTTCTCAGTGGTTTGACCAAAAATCTCAAAACTGGTCTTGTTAGATTCGGAGGAGCATGCCGAGTCGACCCATATCCAATTTTCCCATGTCAGCCATTTTGGGTGTCGGCCATTTTGAATTTAGATTTAAAATGCTGTATCTTGAGAACGGATTAACGTATCGTTTCGACAATAATGACAAAAATGTTCGGCACCATGCCCTGAATGTACATACCAATTTTGGGGCCAGCGCCACCTTGTGGTCAAAAGTTATAACGAAATTTCGAAAAATGCTAATAACTTCTGAAAAAAATGGCTTATTGTAATAAAAGTGATCTCAAAATATTCCTTGGGTCAGGCCGAGAACATTGATACCAATTATGCCAAAATTGGCCTAACTTCCTGTTCGCCATTTTGATGAATGTAGAAAACCTACTTTTTCGAACTCCTCCTAGACCGTTAGTCGGATTTTCACCAAATTTGACACGGATCATCTTCAGACCATGCTGACAAAAAGTTATGGATTTCGTGTCGATATTCGAAACCGTTTTCATTTAACGCATCAACGAATTTGCAGGTAAGATGCCAAAGCGCATCGGAAGCTGTATCTCTGCAAAGCTTTGAGATATTTGCACCGAATTTGGTATGTGGCATTAACACCTCACACTGATGACACCACATCAATTTCGTAGCAGCGCCACCTATTGGTCAAGAGTAATGAAGCATTCATTAACTATTAGTTTTAAAATGAACAAAAATGCTAATAACTGTAGATAGCATTAGCCTATTGTAATGAAACTGGTCTCAAAATATTCCTTGGGTCATGCCGACAACATAGATACCAATTATGCAACAGTTGGCCAAACTCCCTGTCCGCCATTTTGAATTATGTTGAAAACCTACTTTTTCGAACTAGTCCCAGACCGTTTGTCCGATTTTCACCAAAATCGAGTCAGATCATCTTCAGACTGTGCTGACAAAAAGTTATGGATTTCATGTTGATAGTTGAAACCGTTTTCGTACAGCACCTCTATAAATTTTAGGCTTGATGTGAAAATGACTCTAAGGCTATATCTTTGGAAAATTTTGACATAATGACACCAAACTTTGTGTGAACGTTTGTCACCTCACACTAAACACACCACATCGATTTGATAACAGCGCCAACTGTTGGTCAAACCTAATAAGCCATTAAATCATATCAGTAGGTGTTCTACATCATTTTTCTGTCGTTTGGACTAAAATCATCCTAAAATGGCTTCTTTTTACTTATTGTTGCAGTTGGTCTGCTGTTCCTGCCATCCTTAGCTCCTCATTTTCCGCTTTGAGTGCTTGGCCCCGTAATTGCTGCTTGCAGCTATATTTATTAGGGGCCAAGCACCGAAGGTGCGAAGGCACCTATTGAAACCGTTAGAATTCTTATTATTATTATTATTCTTCCGCCGCAAGTCTATGGCAGCCCATAGAACCGCTTGCGGGAAAGTTGTATAATTTGTCACACTGATAGAGGGCCGACTCAACATTAACCATAGCAAGTTTGGAGTCTCTAATTCAAACTCTCTAGCGCCACCACTTGTCCAAACTTTCACTTTCTTTTTGCTAATAACTTTTGAACCGTAAGCCATAAAATCAAAATTCCAATTTTCCCTGAATCCTTGGGTCATGCCGAGTCGAATGAACACCAAATTTCAAAAATCCTAAGGTTTAGTTTTTTTTCTATAATTTTTTGTTTATAAAACCTACTTTTTCGAACTCGTCCTAGACGGTTTGTCTGATTTTCACCAAAATTGGCTCAGATCATCGTGAGACCATGCAGGCAAAAAGTTATGGAATTCAAGTTGATTGGACAAAACGTTCTCGAATAACGCGCTAATTAATTCTACGAAAAGCGCGCAAAAATGGATGTGAGGCCGTATCTCGGCAACGGTTTGTCGTATTGAGACCAAACTTGGTGTGTGTTATAACAAGCATGACCTGAGGCTACCTGCAGTGTTTCGTCACAGTGCCACCTAGTGGTCAGGAGATATGAAAAATGGCTATTTTTGCTTATAACTTCTCAGTGGTTTGACCAAAAATCTCAAAACTGGTCTTGTTAGATTCGGAGGAGCATGCCGAGTCGACCCATATCCAATTTTCCCATGTCAGCCATTTTGGGTGTCGGCCATTTTGAATTTAGCTTTAAAACGCTGTATCTTGAGAACGGATTAACGTATCGTTTTGGCAATAATTACAAAAATGTTCGGCACCATGCCCTGAATGTACATAAAAATTTTGGGGCCAACGCCACCTTGTGGTCAAAAGTTATAACGAAATTTCGAAAAATGCTAATAACTTCTGAAAAAAATGGCTTATTGTAATAAAAGTGATCTCAAAATATTCCTTGGGTCAGGCCGAGAACATTGATACCAATTATGCCAAAATTGGCCTAACTTCCTGTTCGCCATTTTGAATAATGTAGAAAACCTACTTTTTCGAACTCCTCCTAGACCGTTAGTCGGATTTTCACCAAATTTGACTCAGATCATCTTCAGACCATGCTGACAAAAAGTTATGGATTTCGTGTCGATATTCGAAACCGTTTTCATTAAACGCATCAACGAATATGCAGGTAAGATGCCAAAGCGCATCGGAAGCTGTATCTCTGCAAAGATTTGAGATATTTGCACCAAATTTGGTATGTGGCATTACCACCTCACACTGATTACACCAAAAAAATTTGGTAGCAGCACCACCTATTGGTCAAGAGTAATGAAGCATTCATTAACTATCAGTTTTAAAATGAACAAAAATGTTAATAACTGTAGATAGCATTAGCCTATTGTAATGAAACTGGTCTCAAAATATTCCTTGGGTCATGCCGACAACATAGATACCAATTATGCAACAGTTGGCCAAACTCCCTGTCCGCCATTTTGATATATGTTGAAAACATACTTTTTCGAACTAGTCCTAGACCGTTTGTCCGATTTTCACCAAAATCGAGTCAGATCATCTTCAGACTGTGCTGACAAAAAGCTATGGATTTCATGTTGATAGTTGAAACCGTTTTTGTACAGCGCCTCTATAAATTTTAGGCTTGATGTGAAAATGACTCTAAGGCTATATCTTTGGAAAACTTTTACATAATGACACCAAACTTTGTGTGAACGTTTTTCATCTCACACTAAACACACCACATCGATTTGATAACAGCGCCACCTGTTGGTCAAACCTAATAAGCCATGAAATCATATCAGTAGGCGTTCTACAGCACTTTTCTGTCGTTTTGACTAAAATCCTCTTAAAATTGCTTCCTTTCGTTATTGTTGCAGTTGGTCTGCTGTTCCTACCATCGTTAGCTCCTCATTTTCTGCTTTGAGTGCTTGGCCCCGTAATTGCTGCTTGCAGCTATATTTAGGGGCCAAGCACCGAAGGTGCGAAGGCACCTATTGTATCCGTTAGAATTCTTATTATTATTATTATTCCGCCGCAAGTCTATGGCAGCCCATAGAACCGCTTGCGGGAAAGTTGTATAATTTGGCACACTGATAGAGGACCGTCCCAACATTAACCATAGCAAGTTTGGAGTCTCTAACTCAAACTCTCTAGCGCCACCACTTGTCCAAACTTTCACTTTCTTTTTGCTAATAACTTTTGAACCGTAAGCCATAAAATCAAAATTCGAATTTTCCCTGAATCCTTGGGTCATGCCGAGTCGAATGAACACCAAATTTCAAAAATCGTAAGGATTAGTTTTTTTTCTATAATTTTTTGTTTATAAAACCTACTTTTTCGAACTCGTCCTAGACGGTTTGTCTGATTTTCACCAAATCTGGCTCAGATCATCTTCAGACCATGTAGGCAAAAAGTTATGGAATTCAAGTTGATTGGACAAACCGTTCTCGAATAACGCGCTAATTAATTCTACGAAAAGCGTTCAAAAATGGAAGTGAGGCCATATCTCCGCAATGCTTTGGAATATTGAGACCAAACTTGGTGTGTGTTGTAACAAGCATGACCCGAGGCTACCTGCAGTGTTTCGTCACAGTGCCACCTAGTGGTCAGGAGTTATGAAAAATGGATATTTTTGCTTATAACTTCTCAGTGGTTTGACCAAAAATCTCAAAACTGGTCTTGTTAGATTCGGAGGAGCATGCCGAGTCGACCCATATCCAATTTTCCCATGTCAGCCATTTTGGGTGTCGGCCATTTTGAATTTCGCTTTACAATGCTGTATCTTGAGAACGGATTAACGTATCGTTTCGACAATAATTACAAAAATGTTCGGCACCATGCCCTGAATGTACATACGAAATTTGGGATCAGCGCCACCTTGTGGTCAAAAGTTATAACGAAATTTCGAAAAATGCTAATAACTTCTGAAAAAAATGGCTTATTGTAATAAAAGTGATCTCAAAATATTCCTTGGGTCAGGCCGAGAACATTGATACCAATTATGGCAAAATTGGCCTAACTTCCTGTGCGCCATTTTGATGAAAGTAGAAAACCTACTTTTTCGAACTCCTCCTAGACCGTTAGTCGGATTTTCACCAAATTTGAACCGGATCATCTTCAGACCATGCAGACAAAAAGTTATGGATTTCGTGTCGATATTCGAAACCGTTTTCATTTAACGCATCAACGAATTTGCAGGTAAGATGCCAAAGCGCATCGGAAGCTGTATCTCTGCAAAGCTTTGAGATATTTCTACCAAATTTGGTATGTGGCATTACCACATCACACTGATGACACCACATCAATTTGGTAGCAGCGCCACCTATTGGTCAAGAGTAATGAAGCATTCATTAACCATTAGTTTTAAAATGAACAAAAATGCTAATAACTGTAGATAGCATTAGCCTATTGTAATGAAACTGGTCTCAAAATATTCTTTGGGTCATGCCGACAACATAGATACCAATTATGCCACAGTTGGCCAAACTTCCTGTCCGCCATTTTGATTTATGTTGAAAACCTACTTTTTCGAACTAGTCCTAGACCGTTCGTCCGATTTTCACCAAAATCGAGTCAGATCATCTTCAGACTGTGCTGACAAAAAGTTATGGATTTCATGTTGATAGATGAAACCGTTTTCGTACAGCGCCTCTATAAATTTTAGGCTTGATGTGAAAATGACTCTAAGGCTATATCTTTGGAAAACTTTGACATAATGACACCAAACTTTGTGTGCACGTTTGTCACCTCACACTAAACACACCACATCGATTTGATAACAGCGCCACCTGTTGGTAAAACCTAATAAGCCATTAAATCATATCAGTATCATTTTTCTGTCGTTTTGACTAAAATCCTCTTAAAATTGCTTCCTTTTACTTATTGTTGCAGTTAGTCTGCTGTTCCTGCCATACTTAGCTCCTCATTTTCCGCTTTGAGTGCTTGGCCCCGTAATTGCTGCTTGCAGCTATATTTATTATTATTATTCTTCCGCCGCAAGTCTATGGCAGCCCATAGAACCGCTTGCGGGAAAGTTGTATAATTTGGCACACTGATAGAGGGTCGTACCAACATTAACCATAGCAAGTTTGGAGTCTCTAACTCAAACTCTCTAGCGCCACCACTTGTCCAAACTTTCAATTTCTTTTTGCTAATAACTTTTGAACCGTAAGCCATAAAATCAAAATTCCAATTTTCCCTGAATCCTTGGATCATGCCGAGTCGAATGAACACCAAATTTCAAAAATCCTAAGGTTTAATTTTTTTTCTATAATTTTTTGTTTATAAAACCTACTTTTTCGAACTCGTCCTAGACGGTTTGTCTGATTTTCACCAAAATTGGCTCAGATCATCTTCAGACCATGCAGGCAAAAAGTTATGGAATTCAAGTTGATTGGACAAACCGTTCTCGAATAACGCGCTAATTAATTCTACGAAAAGCGTTCAAAAATGGAAGTGAGGCAATATCTCCGGAACGCTTTGGAATATTGAGACCAAACTTGGTGTGTGTTATAACAAGCATGACCTGAGGCTACCTGCAGTGTTTCGTCACAGTGCCACCTAGTGGTCAGGAGATATGAAAAATGGCTATTTTTGCTTATAACTTCTCAGTGGTTTGACCAAAAATCTCAAAACTGGTCTTGTTAGATTCGGAGGAGCATGCCGAGTCGACCCATATCCAATTTTCCCATGTCAGCCATTTTGGGTGTCGGCCATTTTGAATTTAGTTTTAAAATGCTGTATCTTGAGAACGGATTAACGTATCGTTTCGACAATAATTACAAAAATGTTCGGCACCATGCCCTGAATGTACATACCAATTTTGGGGCCAGCGCCACCTTGTGGTCAAAAGTTATAACGAAATTTCTAAAAATGCTAATAACTTCTGAAAAAAATGGCTTATTGTAATAAAAGTGATCTCAAAATATTCCTTGGGTCAGGCCGAGAACATTGATACCAATTATGCCAAAATTGGCCTAACTTCCTGTTCGCCATTTTGATGAATGTAGAAAACCTACTTTTTCGAACTCCTCCGAGACCGTTAGTCGGATTTTCACCAAATTTGAATCGGATCATCTTCAGACCATGCTGACAAAAAGTTATGGATTTCGTGTCGATATTCGAAACCGTTTTCATTTAACGCATCAAGGAATTTGCAGGTAAGATGCCAAAGCGCATCGGAAGCTGTATCTCTGCAAAGCTTTGAGATATTTGCACCAAATTTGGTATGTGGCATTACCACCTCACACTGATTACACCACATAAATTTGGTAGCAGCGCCACCTATTGGTCAAGAGTAATGAACCATTCATTAACCATTAGTTTTAAAATGATCAAAAATGCTAATAACTGTAGATAGCATTAGCCTATTGTAATGAAACTCGTCTCAAAATATTCCTTGGGTCATGCCGACAACACAGATACCAATTATGCCACAGTTGGCCAAACTTCCTGTCCGCCATTTTGATCTATGTTGAAAACCTACTTTTTAGAACTAGTCCTAGACCGTTCGTCCGATTCTCACCAAAATTGAGTCAGATCATCTTCAGACTGTGATGACAAAAAGTTATGAATTTCATGATGATAGATGAAACTGTTTTCGTATAGCGCCTCTCTAAATTTAAGGATTGATGTGAAAATGACTCTAAGGCTATATCTTTGGAAAATTTTGACATAATGACACCAAACTTTGTGTGCACGTTTGTCACCTCACACTAAACACACCACATGGATTTGAGAACAGCGCCACCTGTTGGTCAAACGTAATAAGCATTAAATCAAATCAGTATGCGTTCTACACCATTTTTCTGTAATTTTCACTAAAATCCTCTTAAAATTGCTTCCTTTTCGTTATTGTTGCAGTTGGTCGGTTGTTCCTGCCATCGTTAGCTCCTCATTTTCCGCTTTGAGTGCTTGGCCCCGTAATTGCTGCTTGCAGCTATATTTATTAGGGGCCAAGCACCGAAGGTGCGAAGGCACCTATTGAAACCGTTAGAATTCTTATTAGGGGCCAAGCACCGAAGGTGCGAAGGCACCTATTGTATCCGTTAGAATTCTTATTATTATTATTATTCCGCCGCAAGTCTATGGCAGCCCATAGAACCGCTTGCGGGAAAGTTGTATAATTTGGCACACTGATAGAGGACCGTCCCAACATTAAACATAGCAAGTTTGGAGTCTCTAACTTAAACTCTCTAGCGCCACCATTTGTCCAAACTTTCACTTTCTTTTTGCTAATAACTTTTGAACCGTAAGCCACAAAATCAAAATTCCAATTTTCCCTGAATCCTTGGGTCATGCCGAGTCGAATGAACACCAAATTTCAAAAATCCTAAGGATTAGTTTTTTTTCTATAATTTATTGTTTGTAAAACCTACTTTTTCGAACTCGTCCTAGACGGTTTGTCTGATTTACACCAAAATTGGCTCAGATCATCTTCAGACCATGCAGGCAAAAAGTTATGGAATTCAAGTTGATTGGACAAACCGTTCTCCAATTAACGCGCTAATTAATTCTACGAAAAGCGTTCAAAAATGGAAGTGAGGCAATATCTCCGGAACGCTTTGGAATATTGAGACCAAACTTGGTGTGTGTTATAACAAGCATGACCTGAGGCTACCTGCAGTGTTTCATCACAGTGCCACCTAGTGGTCAGGAGATATGAAAAATGGCTATTTTTGCTTATAACTTCTCAGTGGTTTGACCAAAAATCTCAAAACTGGTCTTGTTAGATTTGGAGGAGCATGCCGAGTCGAACCATATCCAATTTTCCCATGTCAGCCATTTTGGGTGTCGGCCATTTTGAATTTAGCTTTAAAATGCTGTATCTTGAGAACGGATTAACGTATCGTTTCGACAATAATTACAAAAATGTTCGGCACCATGCCCTGAATGTACATACAAATTTTGGGGCCAGCGCCACCTTGTGGTCAAAAGTTATAGCGAAATTTCGAAAAATGCTAATAACTTCTGAAAAAAAATGGCTTATTGTAATAAAAGTGATCTCAAAATATTCCTTGTGTCAGGCCGAGAACATTGATACCAATTACGCCAAAATTGGCCTAACTTCCTGTTCACCATTTTGATTCATGTAGAAAACCTACTTTTTCGAACTCCTCCTAGACCGTTAGTCGGATTTTCACCAAATTTGACTCGGATCATCTTCAGACCATGCTGACAAAAAGTTATGGATTTCGTGTCGATATTCGAAACCGTTTTCATTTAACGCATCAACGAATTTGCAGGTAAGATGCCAATGCGCATCGGAAGCTGTATCTCTGCAAAGCTTTGAGATATTTGCACCAAATTTGGTATGTGGCATTATCACCTCACACTGATGACACCACATCAATTTGGTAGCAGCGCCACCTATTGGTCAAGAGTAATGAAGCATTCATTAACCATTAGTTTTAAAATATACAAAAATGCTAATAACTGTAGATAGCATTAGCCTATTGTAATGAAACTGGTCTCAAAATATTCCTTGGGTCATGCCGACAACATAGATACCAATTATGCCACAGTTGGCCAAACTCCCTGTCCGCCATTTTGATTTATGTTGAAAACCTACTTTTTCGAACTAGTCCTAGACCGTTTGTCCGATTTTCACCAAAATCGAGTCAGATCATCTTCAGACTGTGCTGACAAAAAGTTATGGATTTCATGTTGATAGTTGAAACCGTTTTCGTACAGCGCCTCTATAAATTATAGGCTTGAAGTGAAAATGACTCTAAGGCTATATCTTTGGAAAACTTTGACATAATGACACCAAACTTTGTGTGAACGTTTGTCATCTCACACTAAACACACCACATCGATTTGATAACAGCGCCACCTGTTGGTAAAACCTAATAAGCCATTAAATCATATCAGTAGGCGCTCTACATCATTTTTCTGTCGTTTTGACTAAAATCATCCTAAAATGGCTTCTTTTTACTTATTGTTGCAGTTGGTCTGCTGTTCCTGCCATCCTTAGCTCCTCATTTTCCGCTTTAAGTGCTTGGCCCCGTAATTGCTGCTTGCAGCTATATTTATTATTATTATTCTTCCGCCGCAAGTCTATGGCAGCCCATAGAACCGCTTGCGGGAAAGTTGTATAATTTGGCACACTGATAGAGGACCGTCCCAACATTAACCATAGCAAGTTTGGAGTCTCTAACTCAAACTCTCTAGCGCCACCATTTGTCCAAACTTTCACTTTCTTTTTGCTAATAACTTTTGAACCGTAAGCCACAAAATCAAAATTCCAATTTTCCCTGAATCCTTGGGTCATGCCGAGTCGAATGAACACCAAATTTCAAAAATCCTAAGGTTTAGTTTTTTTTCTATAATTTTTTGTTTGTAAAACCTACTTTTTCGAACTCGTCCTAGACGGTTTGTCTGATTTTCACCAAAATTGGCTCAGATCATCTTCAGACCATGCAGGCAAAAAGTTATGGAATTCAAGTTGATTGGACAAACCGTTCTCGAATAACGCGCTAATAAATTCTACAAAAAGTGCGCAAAAACGGATGTGAGGCCATATCTCCGCAACGGTTTGTCTTATTGAGACCAAACTTGGTGTTTGTTGTAACAAGCATGACCTGAGGCTACCTGCAGTGTTTCGTCATAGTGACACCTAGTGGTCAGGAGATATGAAAAATGGCTATTTTTGCTTATAACTTCTCAGTGGTTTGACCAAAAATCTCAAAACTAGTCTTGTTAGATTCGGAGGAGCATGCCGAGTCGACCCATATCCAATTTTCCCATGTCAGCCATTTTGGGTGTCGGCCATTTTGAATTTAGCTTTAAAATGCTGTATCTTGAGAACGGATTAACGTATCGTTTCGACAATAATTACAAAAATGTTCGGCACCATGCCCTGAATGTACATACCAATTTTGGAGCCAGCGCCACCTTGTGGTCAAAAGTTATAACGAAATTTTGAAAAATGCTAATAACTTCTGAAAAAAAAGGCTTATTGTAATAAAAGTGATCTCAAAATATTCCTTGGGTCAGGCCGAGAACATTGATACCAATTATGCCAAAATTGGCCTAACTTCCTGTTCGCCATCTTGATGAATGTAGAAAACCTACTTTTTCGAACTCCTCCTAGACCGTTAGTCGGATTTTCACCAAATTTGACTCGGATCATCTTCAGACCATGCTGACAAAAAGTTATGGATTTCGTGTCGATATTCGAAACCGTTTTCATTTAACGCATCAACGAATTTGCAGGTAAGATGACAAAGCGCATCGGAAGCTGTATCTCTGCAAAGCTTTGAGATATTTGCACCAAATTTGGTATGTGGCATTAACACCTCACACTGATGACACCACATCAATTTGGTAGCAGTGCCACCTATTGGTCAAGAGTAATGAAGCATTCATTAACTATTAGTTTTAAAATGAACAAAAATGCTAATAACTGTAGATAGTATTAGCCTATTATAATGAAACTGGTCTCAAAATATTCCTTGGGTCATGCCGACAACATAGATACCAATTATGCAACAGTTGGCCAAACTCCCTGTCCGCCATTTTGAATTATGTTGAAAACCTACTTTTTCGAACTAGTCCTAGACCGTTTGTCCGATTTTCACCAAAATCGAGTCAGATCATCATCAGACTGTGCTGACAAATAGTTATGGATTTCATGTTGATAGTTGAAACCGTTTTCGTACAGCACCTCTATAAATTATAGGCTTGATGTGAAAATGACTCTAAGGCTATATCTTTGCAAAACTTTGACATAATGACACCAAACTTTGTGTGAACGTTTGTCATCTCACACTAAACACACCACATCGATTTGATAACAGCGCCACCTGTTGGTCAAACATAATAAGCCATTAAATCATATCAATAGGCGTTCTACATCATTTTTCTGTCGTTTTGACTAAAATCATCCTAAAATGGCTTCTTTTTACTTATTGTTGTAGTTGGTCTGCTGTTCCTGCCATCGTTAGCTCCTCATTTTCCGCTTTGAGTGCTTGGCCCCGTAATTGCTGCTTGCAGCTATATTTATTATTATTATTCTTCCGCCGCAAGTCTATGGCAGCCCATAGAACCGCTTGCGGGAAAGTTGTATAATTTGGCACACTGATAGAGGACCGTCCCAACATGAACCATAGCAAGTTTGGAGTCTCTAACTCAAACTCTCTAGCGCCACCACTTGTCCAAACTTTCAATTTCTTTTTGCTAATAACTTTTGAACCGTAAGCCACAACATCAAAATTCCAATTTTCCCTGAATCCTTGGGTCATGCCGAGTCGAATGAACACCAAATTTCAAAAATCGTAAGGATTAGTTTTTTTTCTATAATTTTTTGTTTATAAAACCTACTTTTTCGAACTCGTCCTAGACGGTTTGTCTGATTTTCACCAAAATTGGCTCAGATCATCTTCAGACCATGCAGGCAAAAAGTTATGGAATTCAAGTTGATTGGACAAACCGTTCTCGAATAACGCGCTAATTAATTCTACGAAAAGCGTTCAAAAATGGAAGTGAGGCCATATATCCGCAACGCTTTGGAATATTGAGACCAAACTTGGTGTGTGTTATAACAAGCATGACCTGAGGCTACCTGCAGTGTTTCGTCACAGTGCCACCTAGTGGTCAGGAGATATGAAAAATGGCTATTTTTGATTATAACTTCTCAGTGGTTTGACCAAAAATCTCAAAACTGGTCTTGTTAGATTCGGAGGAGCATGCCGAGTCGAACAATATCCAATTTTCCCATGTCAGCCATTTTGGGTGTCGGCCATTTTGAATTTAGTTTTAAAATGCTGTATCTTGAGAACGGATTAACGTATCGTTTCGACAATAATTACAAAAATGTTCGGCACCATGCCCTGAATGTACATACCAATTTTGGGGCCAGCGCCACCTTGTGGTCAAAAGTTATAACGAAATTTCGAAAAATGCTAATAACTTCTGAAAAAAATGGCTTATTGTAATAAAAGTGATCTCAAAATATTCCTTGGGTCAGGCCGAGAACATTGATACCAATTATGCCAAAATTGGCCTAACTTCCTGTTCGCCATTTTGATGAATGTAGAAAACCTACTTTTTCGAACTCCTCCTAGACCGTTAGTCGGATTTTCACCAAATTTGACTCGGATCGTCTTCAGACCATGCTGACAAAAAGTTATGGATTTCGTGTCGATATTCGAAACCGTTTTCATTTAACGCATCAACGAATTTGCAAGTAAGATGCCAAAGCGCATCGGAAGCTGTATCTCTGCAAAGCTTTGAGATATTTGCACCAAATTTGGTATGTGGCATTACCACCTCACACTGATTACACCACCTAAATTTGGTAGCAGCGCCACCTATTGGTCAAGAGTAATGAAGCATTCATTAACCATTAGTTTTAAAATGATCAAAAATGCTAATAACTGTAGATAGCATTAGCCTATTTTAATGAAACTGGTCTTAAAATATTCCTTGGGTCATGCCGACAACATAGATACCAATTATGCCACAGTTGGCCAAACTTCCTGTCCGCCATTTTGATTTATGTTGAAAACCTACTTTTTCGAACTAGTCCTAGACCGTTCGTCCGATTTTCACCAAAATCGAGTCATATCATCTTCAGACTGTGCTGACAAAAAGTTATGGATTTCATGTCGATAGTTGAAACCGTTTTCGTACAGCACCTCTATAAATTTTAGGCTTGATGTGAAAATGACTCTAAGGCTATATCTTTGGAAAACTTTGACATAATGACACCAAACTTTGTGTGAACGTTTGTCATCTCACACTAAACACACCACATCGATTTGATAACAGCGCCACCTGTTGGTCAAACCTAATAAGCCATTAAATCATATCAGTAGGCGTCCTACATCATTTTTCTGTCGTTTTGACTAAAATCATCCTAAAATGGCTTCTTTTTACTTCTTGTTGCAGTTGGTCTGCTGTTCCTGCCATTCTTAGCTCCTCATTTTCCGCTTTGAGTGCTTGGCCCCGTAATTGCTGCTTGCAGCTATATTTATTATTATTATTCTTCCGCCGCAAGTCTATGGCAGCCCATAGAACCGCTTGCGGGAAAGTTGTATAATTTGGCACACTAATAGTGGACCATCTAAACATTAACCATAGCAAGTTTGGAGTCTCTAACTCAAACTCTCTAGCGCCACCACTTGTCCAAACTTTCACTTTCTTTTTGCTAATAACTTTTGAACCGTAAGCCATAAAATCAAAATTCCAATTTTCCCTGAATCCTTGGGTCATGCCGAGTCGAATGAACACCAAATTTCAAAAATCCTAAGGTTTAGTTTTTTTTCTATAATTTTTTGTTTGTAAAACCTACTTTTTCGAACTCGTCCTAGACGGTTTGTCTGATTTTCACCAAAATTGGCTCAGATCATCTTCAGACCATGGAGGCAAAAAGTTATGGAATTCAAGTTGATTGGACAAACCGTTCTCGAATAACGCGCTAATTAATTCTACGAAAAGTGCGCAAAAACGGATGTGAGGCCATATCTCCGCAACGGTTTGTTTTATTGAGACCAAACTTGGTGTGTGTTGTAACAAGCATGACCTGAGGCTACCTGCAGTGTTTCGTCATAGTGACACCTAGTGGTCAGGAGATATGAAAAATGGCTATTTTTGCTTATAACTTCTCAGTGGTTTGACCAAAAATCTCAAAAGTGGTCTTGTTAGATTCGGAGGATCATGCCGAGTCGAACCATATCAAATTTTCCCATGTCAGCCATTTTGGGTGTCGGCCATTTTGAATTTAGCTTTAAAATGCTGTATCTTGAGAACGGATTGACGTATCGTTTTGACAATAATTACAAAAATGTTCGGCACCATGCCCTGAATGTACATACCAATTTTGGGGCCAACGCCACCTTGTGGTCAAAAGTTATAACGAAATATCGAAAAATGCTAATAACGTCTGAAAAAAATGGCTTATTGTAATAAAAGTTATCTCAAAATATTCCTTGGGTCAGGCCGAGAACATTGATACCGATTATGCCAAAATTGGCCTAACTTCCTGTTCGCCATTTTGACGAATGTAGAAAAACTACTTTTTCGAACTCCTCCTAGACAGTCAGTCGGATTTTCACCAAATTTGACTCGGATCATCTTCAGACGATGCTGACAAAAAGTTATGGATTTCGTGTCGATATTCGAAACCGTTTTCATTTAACGCATCAACGAATTTGCAGGTAAGATGCCAAAGCGCATCGGAAGCTGTATCTCTGCAAAGCTTTGAGATATTTGCACGAAATTTGGTACGTGGCATTAACACCTCACACTGATGACACCACATCAATTTGGTAGCAGCGCCACCTATTGGTCAAGAGTAATGAAGCATTCATTAACTATTAGTTTTAAAATGAACAAAAATGCTAATAACTGTAGATAGCATTAGCCTATTGTAATGAAACTGGTCTCAAAATATTCCTTGGGTCATGCCGACAACATAGATACCAATTATGCAACAGTTGGCCAAACTCCCTGTCCGCCATTTTGAATTATATTGAAAACCTACTTTTTCGAACTAGTCCTAGACCGTTTGTCCAATTTTCACCAAAATCGAGTCAGATCATCTTCAGACTGTGCTGACAAAAAGTTATGGATTTCATGTTGATAGTTGAAACCGTTTTCGTACAGCGCCTCTATAAATTTTAGGCTTGATGTGAAAATGACTCTAAGGCTATATCTTTGGAAAACTTTTACATAATGACACAAAACTTTGTGTGAACGTTTGTCATCTCACACTAAACACACCACATCGATTTGATAACAGCGCCACCTGTTGGTCAAACCTAATAAGCAATTAAATCATATCAGTAGGCGTTCTACGTCATTTTTCTGTCGTTTTGACTAAAATCATCCTAAAATGTCTTATTTTTACTTATTTTTGCAGTTGGTCTGCTGTTCCTGCCATCCTTAGCTCCTCAGTTTCCGCTTTGAGTGCTTGGCCCCGTAATTGCTGCTTGCAGCTATATTTATTATTATTATTCTTCTTCCGCCGAAAGTCTATGGCAGCCCATAGAACCGATTGCGGGAAAGTTGTATAATTTGGCATACTGATAGAGGACAGTCTGAAATGTCACCATAGCCAATTTGGAGTCTCTAACTCAAACTCTCTAGCGCCACCACTTGTCCAAAGTTTCACTTTCTTTTTGCTGATAACGTTTGAACCGTAAGCCATGAAATCAAAAGTATTTTTTCTCAGAATCCTTGGGTCATGCCGAGTCGAATGAACTCCAAAATTCAAAAATCGTAAGGTTTAGTTTTTTTTCTATAATTAATTGTTTGTAAAACCTACTTTTTCGAACTCGTCCTAGACGGTTTGTCTGATTTTCACCAAAATTGGGTCAGATCATCTTCAGACCATGCAGGCAAAAAGTTATGGAATTCAAGTTGATTGGACAAACCGTTCTCGAATAACGCGCTAATTAATTCTACGAAAAGCGTTCAAAAATGGAAGCGAGGCCATATCTCTGCAACACTTTGGAATATTGAGATCAAACTTATTGTGTGTTATAACAAGCATGACCTGAGGCTACATGCAGTGTTTCGTCACAGTGCCACCTAGTGGTCAGGAGATATGAAAGTTGGCTATTTTTGCTTATAACTTCTCAGTGATTTGGCCAAAAATCTCAAAACTTGTCTCGTTAGATTCGGAGGAGCATGCCGAGTCGAACCATATCCAATTTTCCCATGTCAGCCATTTTGGGTGTCGGCCATTTTGAATTTAGCTTTAAAATGCTGTATCTTGAGAACGGATTAACGTATCGTTTCGACAATAATTACAAAAATGTTCGGCACCATGCCCTGAACGTACACAAAAATTTTGGGGCCAGCGCCACCTTGTGGTCAAAAGTTATAACGAAATATCGAAAAATGCTAATAACTTCTGAAAAAAATGGCTTATTGTAATGAAAGTGATCTCAAAATATTCCTTGGGTCAGGCCGAGAACATTGACACCAATTATGCCAAAATTGGCCTAACTTCCTGTTCGCCATTTTATTGACTGTAGAAAACCTACTTTTTCGAACTCCTCCTAGACCGTTAGTCGGATTTTCACCAAATTTGACTCGGATCATCTTCAGACCATGCTGACAAAAAGTTATGGATTTCGTGTCGATATTCGAAACCGTTTTCATTTAACGCATCAACGAATTTGCTTGTAAGATGCCAAAGCGCATCGGAAGCTGTATCTCTGCAAAGCTTTGAGATATTTGCACCAAATTTGGTATGTGGCATTAACACCTCACACTGATGACACCACATCAATTTGGTAGCAGCGCCACCTATTGGTCAAGAGTAATGAAGCATTCATTAACTATTAGTTTTAAAATGAACAAAAATGCTAATAACTGTAGATAGCATTAGCCTATTGTAATGAAACTGGTCTCAAAATATTCCTTGGGTCATGCCGACAACATAGATACCAATTATGCCACAGTTGGCCAAACTCCCTGTCCGCCATTTTGATTTATGTTGAAAACCTACTTTTTTGAACTAGTCCTAGACCGTTTGTCCGATTTTCACCAAAATCGAGTCAGATCATCTTCAGACTGTGCTGACAAAAAGTTATGGATTTCATGTTGATAGTTGAAACCGTTTTCGTACAGCACCTCTATAAATTTTAGGCTTGATGTGAAAATGACTCTGAGGCTTTATCTTTGGAAAACTTTGACATAAAGACACCAAACTTTGTGTGTACGTTTGTCACCTCATACTAAACACACCACATGGATTTGATAACAGCGCCACCTGTTGGTCAAACGTTATAAGCATTAAATCATATCAGTAGGCGTTCTACATAATTTTTCTGTAATTTTCAATAAAATCCTCTTAAAATTGCTTCCTTTTCCTTATTGTTGCAGTTGGTCTGCTGTTCCTGCCATCCTTAGCTCTTCATTTTCCGCTTTGAGTGCTTGGCCCCGTAATTGCTGCTTGCAGCTATATTTTTTTATGTATTTGGGGGGGAAAAGAAAGAAAAATATTTAAAAAAAAACAATACTAATACAATAAAATGTGTATGTGTATCAAACCTTTTACATGGTACAGTCATACCAAAAATTATTCAGACACAAGATATATTTGTATAGTTTATGTAAGTGAGGATAGCAAAATAAAGTAAACTGTGGCATATTATACCCAAAAAATTCTTCATATAGTGGACTACCACTAAAATAGATATACCAATAAAACGATTTGGGACCAAAATTTTGTTTTAACACTTTGACCTGACCATGTTTTGTTACACACCTTTCTATCAAAATTATCTAACATTATTAAGATGAATTTGTTCTGACACAGTTTAGTTCTTGTCATATTTTCTTACCATTTTCTAAACTATAGCAAATAAACTGTGATAATGTGAGAACATTTAAAGGTGTCTGAATAAATTTTAGTTTGACTGTATATAGAGCCCGACCGATATATCGGCGGGCCGATATTATCGGCCGATATTAGGCATTTTCCAAACTATTCGGTATCGGCATTTATAATGGCCGATAAATGAATATTTCAAAAATAAAATAAAAACGGACGAAACACTCTTTAACCATGTCATGAGTGTTGGCGTTGTATAGTTTGTCCACCAGGGGGCACTCTACATCGTCCCTGTTGGCAACACTCCTGTATAATGCGCCACACATCCTGCAACCTGCTGATCCAGCCGGGCAGAGTCGGGCAGAGAGAGACAGTTATCCGGGAGTGAGATCATCGGTGAAGTGTGTTCATGGTAGGGTTGGGAATCGGATACTTGTTATAAAATACACCGTGTTCCAAATTATTATGCAAATGATATCTTTCTCCGATTTTCATAATTAGTCAATGCAAATGACAGTCAGTATAATTTTTTAAGTCATCAACCATTGGGTATAATTTTAATTTTATTGAACAAACCTCCTAATGATAACAGTATTTATTTCAAAAATAAAAAACTGAAAATGCACTGTTCCAAATTATTATGCACAACAGAGTTAAAACATTTTATAGGTTGTAAAGAACTGAAAATTGGCATTTTCTGAATTTGCAGCATTGGGTGGTCATATTTACTGAAATCAAAAGCTATTTCCATCAAAAACATCCTAACAGGGCAAGTTACATCTTAACATAGGACCCTTTCTTTGATATCACTATCACAATTCTTGCATCCATTGAACTTGAGTTTTTGGAGAGTTTCTGATTAAATATGTTTGCAGGATGTCAGAATTGCCTCCCAGAGCTGCTGTTTTGATTTGAACTGCTTCCCAACCTAATAGATCTTTTGCTTGAGGATGCTCCAAAGGTTCTCAATCTGGTTGAGGTCAGGGGAGGATGGTGGCCACACAATGAGTTTCTCATTTTCATACTTTGCCGAGGTCATTTTCACACCTTCAGGGACCCTAAAGGAACCTACCAGCTCTCTCCCTATGATTCCGGCCCAAAACGCCACCTCCTTGTTAACGTTGCAGCCTTGTTGGGACATGTTCCATCCACTACTCCATCCATCTGGACCATCCAAAGATGCACGACACTCATCAGTAAACAAGACTGTTTGAAAATGAGTCTTCATGTATGTCTGGGCCCACTGCAACCATTTCTGCTTGTGAGCATTAGTTAGGAGTGGCCGAATAGTAGGTTTATGCTCAACTGCAAGCCTCTGGAGGATCCTACACCTTGATGTTCGCGGGACTCTAGAGGCACCAGCAGCTTCAAATACCTGTTTTCTACTTTGTAATGGCATTTTAGCAGCTGCTCTCTTAATCTGACGAATTTGTCTGGCAGAAACCTTTCTCATTCTGCCTTTTCCTGAACAAACCAGTCTGTGCTCTGAATCAGCCACAAATCTGCACAGTACAATGATCACACTTAAGTTTTTGTGAAATATCTAATGTTTTCATACCTTGTCCAAGGCATTGTACTATTTGACGCTTTTCGGCAGCAGAGAGATCTTTTTTCTTACCCATATTGCTTGAAACCTGTGGCCTGCTTAATAATGTGGAACATCCTTCTTAAGTAATTTTCCTTTAATTGGGCTCATTTGGCAAACTATTTATCACAGGTGTCTGAGATTCATTTCAGTGATCCAAAGAGCCATGAGACACAATGCCATCCATGAGTTTAATTGAAAAACATTTTTTTTATGTTTATGACACTTATATCCAATTTGCATAATAATTTGGAACACGGTGTAAAAATTTCGATTCCTCTTATCGATTCCTGGGTGCATTTTTTCATCTTGTCATCTGCCAGGACCTTCCGTGGTAATGTAAACATCAGTCTAGTACAAGATGGATCTTGTGAAGTGCTAAAACCGAAGACAAAGCTACCGCTGCACGCAAACTTTATCTTAGAGATCTGCAAGGGACGGATATTTTAGTCCCGCGTCCGCCCGCTCCAAAAGGAATATATGTTATTCGTCCCGCAAAAGCCCACATAAAAGTAACTTATACCCCCGCGGGAAGACAGGTATCTACTTCATCTCTTGGCTGCATGAAACAAACCCTCCCTTTAATGTTAAGGCAAAGATGATCATAGTAATAGTAACGAACTCGCGCGTGCCTAATGTGTTCATCCTTGTAAATCGGACTTGTACAGTAGGCACGCATAAGTCCTCTGTTGATTCACAAACTATTCATGATTTTGGGACTCTGATCCATAGTATTTTTGCGTGAAATTTCAAAATATTTGCATAGTTTTCAAAATGAATGTCCTGTGAGCGTTTTATAATGAATGCTTACCCATAGAGGTGGATCTTGTAAGGCTCAGTGGTGTTTATGCACATATGAGCACCAGCATAAACAGATTTAGTATCAAACGTAGCTTGTGCATAAAAGTTCGCTTTTCTTTTACACATGTGTGAAATCCAATGATGCCAATGGTGCGTTGCAGACTGACGTTCAGCCAGAGCATTAACGAGTCACATAATGGATTTAGATCGCTAAATAGTAGGTTTTAGAAGGCAGGCAGCAACTGATGATTGAAAATGTT
The DNA here is from genome assembly GCF_049309525.1 of Garra rufa. NCBI lineage: Eukaryota > Metazoa > Chordata > Actinopteri > Cypriniformes > Cyprinidae > Garra > Garra rufa. The sequence goes on from NC_133380.1 coordinate 17,298,069, forward strand.
TTGATGTAGCTTGGTGGAAAGAATTTAAAAAGTGCAGGTAAAGGGATAAGCAAGCTGACATTGTAATTATAAGGTAGCTTATTTTTATACATTTTATTTATCAGAACTTTAATATATTTTGATGTTCCTCTGTTCCACTGTGACAATAATATTTTAGTGAATACTCATAAATAACTACAAATAACTATTCTTGTACTAAAACCTGCCTCTGCTGAACTGGAGCTATTGAGGATTGACTGTTTCAGTACACTACCTCATATACTGTTAGCAATTTATATTTTGCTGTTGTTGTTGTTATTAATCAGAACTTAACAGAATTTGTCTCCAGTCCTATTCAAAGTTATATTTATGAAGCTTACCAAGTCTTTTAAAACTGGTAACTTTGATTTGGTTGTTGTTGTTTTTGTGTTTTTGTTCAAAGGACTTTACGTTTCATATCTTAAGTTTATTTTTATACATTTTATTTATCAGAACTTTAATATATTTTGATGTTCCTCTGTTCTGTTGTGACAATAAAAGAAACAAGTTTCTTTTTAAAATGCATTATCATATTATGTTAGTTAAAACTCATAAATAACTACAAATAACTAATGTTAGGGAAATCTGTTAATGTTTTGTTGCGCGTTTCTGAAAAAAAATAAAAAATAAAAAATATCGGCCAATATATCGGAATATTGGATTTTAAAACCAACAAATATTTGTATCGGAATCATCCTTCAAATTCCTTTATCATTCAGGCTCTAGATTGTAATTCATTTGTGATTATCAAGATGAATTTGTTCTGACACAGTTTAACTACCATTTTTACCAAAATTACCATTTTCTAAACTATAGCGAATAAACTGTGATTATGTGAGAAATGTTAAAGGTGTTTGGTTTGACTGTATATAAAAACACAGCATTTACAAAAAAGAAGAGGAGCTTGTCGTGCAAATCTGACCAAAATCTCACTAAAAAGGAGCAATGGCTATGGTTAGGCTATAGTGAGCTATAGCTGTAGATTGTGTTTCTGCATATGAGTCTGCGTTTTTCTAAGGTTTATCTCACCTTGTAGGTCAGCAGAGGCTTGATCTCAGTCAGCTGAACGTCTTGTAGCTCATCCATCTTTCTGTATGTCTTTCTGTACTACAAAAAGGAACACAAAAGTCATGATCAAAACTATTTCTTGTAAATATAAATCAAAAATCAATGTGTACACTGTTTCAGTTGAACGTTATCTAGTCTAATAAAGTCTTACATTGGCAGACAATTTTCACATTGCAGCAGACCTCACCAAGTCAATACAGAGGCCTTGTATTGAATATCTGTTAATAAAACACGCTTCGCGACGTGCTTAGCAGAGGTCTAACAATTTCCTCACTTGTAATCAAGCGTGAGCGTAGTCACCGTTTTATTTTTAATTAACCTGGAAGACCTGAGATTGGGTATCAGCCCACAGCAGCCTTTGGTGACACACACACACACACACACACACACACACACACACACACACACACACACACACACACACACACACACACACACACACACTTAGTAAACAGTAATAAAATCTGAGCAGCAAAGGAAATGTCTCCACAATTAAATCTGCTCTTTTTAGTTTCCTTGGGAACAGGGATGTTTGGATGAAAGGGTACAGTTTGCTTGCAAATATATAAATATTACATGATTCTGGTCTGCGATTAATATTCCGAAGGCCGAGCTGTAAGCAAACGTACACAATGTATTTAAAACATCGCTTACTGCATTCATTACGGGGACTGAGACGGGAATGATCACGCAAGCTGTTTGCACAGACAGCTAATAAGAGACTAAGCAAATGAAGACCCACTTTATGATTTTTTCCCAATGACTATCCAAGCAGAGACCAACAGAACTATGATGTACGATTGAATTAGGATAGAATACTGACCTAGATGCTACAAAAATGTGGTGTGAATGAGGTGCCTACAGAGATCTGCTGAGCTCATGTTGTAAAGTGGAATGACATGCTGACGTGGCTTAACCCACTTCCACTAGCCTCATCTGTCTACTGTCACAGTCATTCTGACCTTCCTGACCTTGGGATGGCACCAAACAGGCTGTTGCAACTGTGATACTTTCAGGAAAGTGATACATAGACAGATGTGATATGATATCTAGTTTATGGGTTTTAAAACATTCCAATTAAAGTCTTGTTCACACTAATATGTTTTAGTTTGAAACATATCTTTTTCTTTCCATTTTGGCCTTCCATCCACACTGAGACTTTTTTCAAGAAATGATGTTTGTGCATTGTAGTGTGAACTGTGAAAACAGAGGCTTTGAAAACAATGCTGTGTGTTTAGTCATGTGACACATGTAACCCCGGACCACAAAATCAGTCATAAGGGTCAATTTCATAAAATTGAGATTTATACATCATTTGAAAGCTGAATAAATAAGCTTTCCATTGATGTATGGTTTGAAACAAAATCAAAATATTGAGAAAATCGCCTTTAAATTTGTCCAAATTAAGTTCTTAGCTATGCATATTACTAATCAAAATTTAAGTTTTGATATATTTACAGTAGAAAATTTACTAAATATCTTCACGGAACACAATCTTTACTTAACATCCCAATGATTTTTGGCATAAAAGAACAAACGATAATTTTGACCCGTACAATGTATTTTTGGCTATTGCTACAAATATACCCGTGCTACTTATGACTGGTTTTGTAATCCAGGGCCACATATTGTAGCAACAGATATCTATGTTTATACCAGTATTGTGCCTGTTAAGTGCTATTCACTTTCACACTGTTGCTAATGATATGTTATTTTCTACACTCTTTATATTAGTCCTGCAAAGACGACTGAAAATGTACTCCCAATTGCTGTCTTGCAGCAAAACATGAGGGCAGTTGCGTTTTAGATCAAACATACAATAGTGAGTGAGCGCGACCTGGATGCGTCAGTGAATGATGAGATATTTTCGTAAATAAAATCATCCTGCCAGAACAATAGCATGAAAACTTAGGCTATGCTTACAGTAGTGCATTTTCATTTTGAAACGCGTAACTTTCGCTACAGTTATGCCTTTCGTTTTTACTACACTATTTTTGACCCTCGAAAATTGAGACTTTCAAAAACGCTGCAGACCCCGGTTTAGTTGGAAAACTCTGGGGTTGCGTTTTAGTGTAAACAGACCAAAATGGAGATTTTTTAAAACAATGACATAACAGTCAACATTCGCTCTGTGTATTCAATTTTATTACGGTTACTTCTTTTAAATCAGACATCCTTGATGATGTATGCAGTCTGAATAGTCATGTAACATGCGTTTTCGGTTGTGTAGTGTGGACATAGATCGTTTCTGAAACGCAGTGAAAACGCCAGGGTAGACGAGGATCGTTTTCATTTTAAAACGGCACTAGTTTGAACAGGGCCTTATTGTGTCTGTGCCATCTGTATTATCTCAGTAAGCTTTTTATGATGTTTTACACATGCGCAGTAAGACAAATTGAACATTTTCTGATGTTTCAGTGTGGATGAGAAATGCCTGAAAACACAGAGAGCATTTTAAAACAGAAGCGCCGTTTTCAAACGCATCTGGATTAATGTAGACATAGCCTAAGATTCAGTCAGTAGATTTTTTGTTTTTGAAAAAAGTCTTATGTGTACCAAATCTGCATTTATTTAATGAAAATACAGTAAAAACAGTAGTATTATAAAATATTACACTTTACATACTTTATTACACAAAACTGTTTTCACTGAATTTCTTCAGTTTCACATGATCCAAGAGAAATCATTCTTACAATTACATTCTTCAAACAATTACTATCAATGTTGAAAACAACAATGTTGTTAATATTTTGTGAAAATTGTGATACATTTTTATCAAGTTTCTTTGATGACTAGAAAGCTGAAAATAACTGCATTTCAAATAGAAATCTTATGTCTTTTTTGGTGGGGGACATCAGATGACCATTTTCCAAAAGTTGGTATGATTCATAAGGGTCTTCATGAAATGTCTGCAACATACTTTGTTTAAAATACCTTGAGTTGTGTAAACCAGCGGTTCCCAATTCCAGTCCTCGCGCCCCACCGCTCTGCACATTTTGCATGTCTCAGTTAACCTGATTCAGATAACCAGCTCATTAGAAGTGAGGTCCGTGCAGGAACTGCGATTCGATTGACATGGTCCCTGCAAAGTGTTCATTGCTCCCTGCTCCCTAAGCAGGGGAAATCTGTTTACTATACTTCGAAACATTCATTCACATATTTGCGCTACGCCACCGCATGTAGCGTCTTCACACACAGATGAAACTTACTAGAGAAGTGTGACATAAGTGCATCTGTAAATAAATGCATTTTAAATTTACGTCTCGCACACTTTAATGACCTTCAAATGGAGCACATACACTCGCTTCGAACTTATGAATAATGGCGGAATATCCTGTGATGTCCACTTCGTAGGGCAGTAACGTTGGAATAGAACAAACGTCAGAAGCGATGCGTGAAACACACAAAATGTGCAGAGCGGTGGGTCGCGAGGACTGGAATTGGGAACCGCTTGTGTAAACAACACCTTTTTACCTTGCCAAAATGAGCTCTGCTCACAGCGAGCCATTTTGGGACATGATAATGAGCAACTGCTCACCCCGCCCCTCTCTCCTGTTTCTTATGTATTCGGTGGCACGTTACCATCAAAAACAAAACTAATCCACTGTGTCCTCAGTGGCTCTCAGTGGGGAGAAAATAAAGACTCATGTTCACTGTTACATCAAAATACAAAACACCTGCATTGCTTACAAGACATTGTTGTCGCTACAGCAGCTCAAGTTTGGAGAAAACTTGTAGCGTGCAACTGGCTGAGGGCCAGAATATGCTAATATGGGACAGTCCATAAATGGTTGTGGGCGGAGCCTAAGTAGTATGATGTCATTCTGCCTAGAAAATCAAAACGGCTTGATAATTGAGAGTGTTTAGGTTTGTAGGTGATTAAAAAACAGGAGTGAATGGGTTTTATCATTGTAGGGTGGTTGTATCCAAACACTGCTAAGGCACATTTATATGCAAACACCATGTAAAAGTGAATTTTACATCTGATGTCTCATTTAAATGTGTCCTTGCTCAATTACAACATTTATTTCTTTGAAAAAAAAAACACTTACTCAAACTTTGAGAGGAAAGTGTAAGTATATACATTTTCCATTCTGTTAACATTTTGCTTTCAGTACTTGCATTTATTTGAACTTTGCTGTGACAAATGAGTTTTACATACCCATGTCTTCAAAGAAAGTATGCTCATAAAAAGCTGTATGTACAGTAATGAGCAAAGTCCAGTTTTAAAAATCATAAAACAGCTCCCCTTATTTCAAAAGGTCAGTGCCTTTCATCAATGAAATACCAGAACAGCATGAAAACAAACTTCCGTTATGTAAAAAGTGAGAAAACTACTAGCACATATTAAGAAGTGAAAGCTTAGGGGTGGAAATCTCTGCAATCCCAGGTGCAAATCTGGATGAAGGGCATTAAATAATATTTAGGCAAGGAGTGACACACACACACACACACAAAAAAAACCAACAACAACAACAACAAATGTTCAGCCGTATTCCCCTCCACTTCCGCTCGCGCTCCACGAATTTAGGCCGAGGGCAAAGGCCAAACTGCAATCATGGCATCTGATTGTAATCCCAACATGGAGCTGAAAAACTCGTCTGGAATTACCAAACAGATTCATACGCTTATGTAAAACGCTGCCGAGATAAATGTCAAGATTTCATTTCAACAAGATATGACTTGCTTCACTAACCCAAATTAACTTCCTCACCCAACTATCGACTGCAATCAATGTCATCTTCAGTTTTCACCCACTCTAGTTGAGCATTCAGTGAAGTGTAAAACTGTTGCCATAGAGACAAAAGGGCTGATGTTTATTTTCAGAGAGGGCTCCCGAAGGGACAAGAAGGAGTAATGAAGACTCAGAACAGCAGACTGAGGCATTAGCTAAGACTCACACAGCACACTTCTACATATATTTTATTTCTATAGTATAAACGTAAAATCTACTGTAGGTAAAACCCACAGCAAAAATCCTGATTCACCATCTTCCCATGTGTATTGCATAACTATGCCGTCCGAAGAAATGTGACTCATGTAAAAACACTTCCCAGGGTTCCTGTCTCCAATTTCACTGAGATTTGTCCGTGCAAATGTGTATCTGCACAGCTGCGAAAAAATACCAGATAAAATGATGAGAGCTAGGAGTCATAGAGCATTGCTGAATCAATTGCACAGTTAAATTGTCTACAAAAATCTGTATTTAAATTTTCATTGAACTGTTTTACTATAATATTGCTGGAAATGTTTACTAGTCATGCTCCACATACTCTGTTAATCAGTCACATATGGATATGAGGCCCTCTCAGATACCTCAGCCCACACACACACACAACCCTTGAGGGGCTTTCTCATTCATCTTTGTTAATTCTTAAAGGAAGTTTATGAGAAGTGCATCTGAATTATTTTAGATAGCCAACAGTATGCCACAAGTCAATATAAACAATGTTCACAACACATAATTCCAAAAAGATGCTTATTCTGTGTAACTGCACTATTGAATGATATTGATATTGTATTTTCTTGGATACAACATGCAGAAAGAAATCATTCACAATAAGTGGCCAATTTCATGCTGATTTTAAGGCGCATATAACCTGGAATATACATTAAATAAAAAAAAATATATTTTTTATTTAATAAAAATAATTAATTAATTTTTTTATTTGATATTATTAATATTATTTAATGGGATAGTTCACCCAATGTAAATTAAATTACCCCATGTTTTACTCACCCTCCAGACATCCTAGGTGTATATGACTTTATTTCAGATGAATACAATCAGAGTTACATTAAAAAATGTCATGGCTCTTTCAAGCTTTATAATATGGAAGACTGTTTCTGCTACTGAATAAAGAATTTAAAAAGAAGTTTATTGCAACTTGTTAACTCACAATTCTGACTATATATAGATATAGATTCACAACTGCGAGTTATAAAGGCAATTCTGACAAATAAAGTCACAATTGCGTGATATAAACTCACAATTGCGAGTTATAAAGTCAGAATTCCAAGATATAAACTGAGAAATGAAGTCAGAATTGTGAGATATAAACTCGCAATTCTGTAAACATCAGTCTTTTTTCTCCTCAGAACTGGACTTTAGAACTGTGAGTTTATATCTCACAATTCTGAGAAAAAAATGTCAGAATTGCAAGTTTATATCTCGCAATTCTGACTGTATAATTCGCAATTGTGCAGTTATATCTTACAGTTCTGAGAAAAAGTCAGAATTGCGAGATATAAACTTTGAAATTCTGACTTTTTTTCTCACAATTGTGAGTTTGTATCTCGCAATTCTCTCACAAATGTGTTTATATCCCACAATTCTGACTTTATATCTAGCAATTCTGACTTTATAACTTGCAATTGTGCATTTATGTCTTACAGTTCTGAGAAAAAGTCAGAATTGTGAGTTTATATGATGCAATTCTGAGAATAAAAAAGTCAGAATTGCAAGATACAAACTCGCAATTGTGAGAAAAAAGTCAGAATTTCAAGTTTATATCTCACAATTCTGACAGTATTTCTCACAATTCTGACTTTATAATTCACAATTGTGCAGTTATATCTTACAGTTCTGAGAAAAAGTCAGAATTGTGAGTTTATATGATGCAATTCTGAGAATAAAAAAGTCAGAATTGCGAGATACAAATTTGCAATTGCGAGAGAAAAAGTCAGAATTTCAAGTTTATATCTCACAATTCTGAATGTTTTTCTCGCAATTGTATTTATATCCCACAATTCTGACTTTATATCTAGCAATTCTGACTTTATAACTCGCAATTGTGCATTTATATCTTACAGTTCTGAGAAAAAGTCAGAATTGTGAGTTTATATGATGCAATTCTGAGAAAAAAAAGTCAGAATTGTGAGTTGTAAACTTGTTACTACCTTCTTTTTTAAAATTCATTAGCAAAAATTGGGCTTCCATATAATGAATGGGTGTTGAGATTTTGAAGCAAAATAAAGTGCATCTATCCATTATAAAAGTACTCCACATGGAGTTAATCTTGTCAGAACCAAGTTTTTGTTTTGTTTACAGCAAAGGAAAACCAGCCTACTCTTGGCTTATATCGAAATCCTCCAACATTTTCTTTACAAATCCTTATGTTGTACTTCTAATTCATAACAGATGTTATGTTTTGTTTTTTTCCACTGCGCTTCCATGTTCGTCACCGCATTCACCAAGGTCCTACGTCATCCGCTGGAACGCCACTCTCTTGTGAATGCACGTACAACATTTAATTGAAGCTAGAGAAAACAGTTTATAAAGTTTCGAAATATGGATCTTTTTTCTTTGGTTCACTTCAGAAGGCCTTTATTAACTCCCTGGAGCCTTGTGGAATACTTTTTAATGATGGATGAATGCAGTTTATTGGATTTCAAAATCTCAACATCCATTCACTGCCATTACAAAGCTTGGAAGAGCCAGGACATTTTTTAATAGAACTCTGTTTTTGTCTAAAGGAAGAAAGCCATATACACTGGCTTTGAGAGTGAGTAAATCGTGGGGCAATTTTCATTTTTGGGTGAACTAACTCTGTAATATTAATTACTAACATATTATCTAGCCCTACAACTTCACACACATTTTTATCATTTTTAGATACAGGTAATACATTATATTCATAATTTTCTTCCTTGTACAAATGTCTTCACATGGTTAATCGGGTCTCTTCCTGGGAGGATGTATAGAATTTTTTCCTGCACACATTTGTTAACTTCTTACACACACCTCCAAATACGTACTAAGTGAAATAACAAGAAGAGCTGGCACGAATCCTGTCAGCAAACACTGCTGAAAGATCGATCGTCATCAAAAAACACTCCTACTCTTGTCTATCCATCCATCTCTCTCTCTCTTTCTCTCACTCTCTTTTTCACCTTGAAGCTATAAACAGCCTATGAGTCAATAGTAAAGAGGGAGGTCAGTAAGGAGTGTCCACAGATGTGGACAGATGGGCTTCTTCATAGGTCAAGTTCTGTGCAGTTTGTGAACTGATTCAAATAATCGTTTCATTCAAGAAACTGGTGAATCATTTATCAACAGGAAGAGTCAACGTATTAACACACAAAAAAAAACTATCTGAAAAAACTATTTGTCTTAAAAAGACAAAACAAAGTAAAATTTAGTATTTTTCGTAACCTAATAGAATTTTTACATTCACTGTATGCTTAAAGTAAGACAAAAATATTATGTTTTTTATTTTATTTTTCCAAGATAGTAACAAGATACGTAAGACAAGGCATTCTTTAAAATCAAGTTACACAATTATGCTATACAACTAAAGTTTACTATAAAAAAAAGACTAAAATACTAATACTGAAAATGTTTTTGCAGTGCACTAGTCCTTGGCAAAAGTATACAAAACATCAGTGCGTGTTCATGGTACAGGTCACTAGTTTTATAAAGATCAAAAATTTCTGTGTGAATGATTTGTAATTGTTTGTCGTGGCATCGCCCCAAAATTAAATAACCCAATTGAGGCCACAAAATTATCACATTATTCCAGCTCATCTGCTCATCGCTACATGAAGCTTTTGCTAGCCTTAATCTTCACCACAGCAGCGTAATTCTGTTTAAGGCAGTGTGACGTGCTCAGCTCTAGATTATTCCTTATGCCAGAACCCTGGTGATTTGGAAAGGGAATTACAAGGAGATTCAGACGAAGTACAGCATCCTTACGATTAAGGATCAACAATGCAACATGCTCATAAAGGAAAAGGGTTTTCTTGTAATTGAGTTAAATAATTAGTTTATATCCAGAAAAAAAAAATCCTAATAATTTACTCACCCCTGCATCATCAAAGATGCTCATGTCTTTCTTTCTTCACTCAAAAAGGTTTTTGAGGAAAACATTCCAGGATTTTTCTCCATATAGTGGACTTCAATGGGAGCCAATGGGCTGAAGGCCCAAAGTGCAGTTTCAGTGCAGCTTCAAAGGGCTCTCCATGATCCCAGCCGAAGACTAAGGGTGTTGTCTAGCAAAAACTATCTGTTATTTCTAAAAAAAAATTACAATTTACATTCTCTTTAACCACAAATGCCCATATCTTCCACTAGCTCTGCAATGCGTATATGCATCTTCACGTATTGCAGATTAAATTCCGACCACCACAGATTCAACACCGACCAAAAAATAAATAAAAAATCAATACCGACCGTCACATATTGCGTTTCGTTATTCTTTTGTACACTATTTAAAACACGCAGCGAATTCGTTCAACTGCATTTCCTTTCCCTTCTCTCTCTTCATCTCTCTGTCACTCACGCGTCTCTCCCTCACACACACACACACACACACACACACACACACACACACACACACGCACGCACACAGCCCCTCCCCTCCGTGCACACCACATCTGTCTGGATCATCTGTGGAGAGAAGACGGCTGGCGAAAGGTTGGTATCTCGTGAACACTTTTAACACACAATCACAGATTAAAAAGTGCTATAAAATATTTTATATTCTGAATACAATAGTTTCAGTGTGTTGATGTTACTGTAAGTCCCGACCCTTAGCAAACGAGATTGCGCCACCGCCTTCTTTAGAAAGTTAACTAGTCGCAAGTTTGTGGTGAAATGTAGGCTAGCCTAGTTGGATCCTAGTAGCCTTTAGAATCTTTTTTTAGGAAGCCCCGCAAAATAAGGTGTCCTAACAAAAGTTGCAGACTGTGCAGCAAGTAGGCTGTTGTATATGGTGTTAAATTAATGTAATAAAGTTCTGTGTAACCAATTATTAAACCTGTGGGAAACACTGAACTCCATCTTATTTTCTCCTCAAAGGGAGATTGTGTGGAGCACTTTGAAGCTGCACTGAAACTGCAGTTTGGAACTTCAACCCACTGGTTTCCATTGAAGTCCACTATATGGAGAAAAATCCGGGAATGTTTTCCTCAAAAACCTTCATTGTGACTGATGAAAGAAAGGCATGAGCATCCTGAATGACATAGGGGCAAGTAAATTGTCAGGAATTTGTTATTCTGGAAGTGAACTAATCCTTTAATCCATAAAAAACATAATATATGTCCTTAATCCTGCTTTTGAGCTTTATATATAGTAGATTTTAAGCACCTGCTGTTTGTAACTCATATTATGCAGTAACATCAACAGCACATGCTCCATAAATTAGTTAATATTCAACTTTTTTTTACATGGAAGGTCATTCCGGGTCAGAATGGAATACTAGTGCACTAATGTTTCAAATAATCTGAAGACAAGCTGCATGTTCCCACTCTCACCTTTATCTCTGTGGCTCCCCTATCACTAACTCAATTAAGGGAAACCCCTCATCTAAGCAGTTGTGTACGTGATAGGAGAACGCGTACACTCCATTATTAAAACTCTTGTGGTGGCAGAGTGCAGCCAATTCACTAGACTCCCTGCCAAAAAAGGACTTCCATCTCTCTCTTTTCATACACTAAGGGCTGAGGGACACCCTGCATGCTGACGCACACTGCCACACACTACTAGCATCGCATCCATCATACTTTGACTTTTTTTGCCTCATACATTTAGCCACTTCCTTGCCGTCATTTCTGGAGATGCAAGGCCTTGCATACAAACAAGGGTATATGAGGATGCTTGTCTGCCTTTTCTAGAAGTGTCTTCAGAAATCTCTTACAGATGCACAATCAAACAGTCTTTCCTTTCAAATATAGTGCAGGCTGTAGCAAAATCCTTCTTGGAGTTCCCAGAATGCTTTGAAAGGTGTGCATTATTCCTGGGAGTCACAGTATTTAGCCTTATTAGAAAAGACAGCCACTTACTATATTGATTTAAAGCTTACCATTTGTTGGCATCATCAGTAAAAGCATCTTATGCTTTCCTGAGGTACACTTACACTTTAAAGGCAATTTTGTGGCGGTGCTTTTAGTGAACTTCAGTATAAAGTTCACAACTAAAAACAATCCATCCCAACTCACAGAAACGAATAGCTATTTATGATGTACATTATACTGATGCACTGATGCGTTTCTGTCCGATACCACACTCTAAAAAATGCTGGGTTAAAAACAACCCAGCGCTTGGTGAAATAAGGACAAACCCCGCGATAGGGTTGTTTTGACCCAGCAGTTGGGTTAAAGGGGACACCACATGAAAATCTAACCTTTTCCATGATTCCCGGTGCATCTACCAACCCAGAAAGGACAACCCAGTAACTTTGTTTTGGTAAGCCTTTCTCTGGAAGCATGTGAAAAAACAAGCCGCTCAGATTTTTCTCCCCTCGTGTCGTTGCAAGGGGATGTTTTTAATTACTGCCACTTAATCTGCACTTTTCCACCCACAAGGTCGACATTTTGTTTTCGGAAGTGACAGCATTGTACCAGTGCTAACGCCATGGCAAAAGTCCAAGCAAAGCATGTTAACTGTTCTGTCGCTAACTGCACAGACGAGCACAGAAAACTATTTAGAGTCTTAGTCTCAAAGGAGACAAGAGAGGATGGATGTGGTTTCTTTCCCAGCTGTTTTCCTTCACAGACATAACTGACTGTTTTTGTGACTCTTCTGTGTCTTTAACATAAACCTGTGTGTACTTGACAGTTTAAGCGCAATAAGACATGAAAGAGAACTTAGTTTAGTACTCACATGCTGTGTGACAGTCACTTTCTGCGTGCATGCTCAGATGTGTGCACTCAGAAAACCCTATATCAGAAGTTTAAACATTAAAACATTATTTCAGTGCAATAGACATGATAATCAAAACCAAACAGATGTTTTTTTAGCAGTATCCGAGCATCAATGGTACGAGCTGTTAAGGCACAGCTCTATTCTGAACAAAGGGCGGGAAGCAGCAGCTCATTTGCATTTAAAGAGAAATGCACGAAAAACAGTGTGTTTCTGCTTCCACTCAAAATAGGCATTTTCAAAATGATATAATAAATGATTTTGAGCTGAAATTTCCCAGACATATTCTGGGGACGCCTGAGACCTATATGTGACCCTGGACCACAAAACCAAAAGTAGCACAGGTATATTTCTAGCAATAGCCACCCATTGTATGGGTCAGAATGATAGATTTTTCTTTTATGCCAATTCTTTTATGAAATTTCTTACTGTAAATATATCAAAACTTAATTTTTGATTAGTAATATGCATTGCTAAGAACTGCGTTTGGACAACTTTAAAGGTGATTTTCTCAATATTAATTTTTTTTGCTCCCTCAGAATCCATTTTTTCATAGTTCTATCTCAGCCAAATATATCTAACTCTATCCTAACAAACTACACATCAAGCTTATTTACAACTTATTTATTCAGCTTTCAGATGATGTATTAATGTCAATTTCAAAAAATTATCTCTTATGGTCACATATTGCATATTGTAAAAAGGGGCATAATAGGACTCCTTATCTAACCCTAGCAGAGGTTAGATTTTTTTATAGTTACATTTATTAGGGGACATCATATGTGGCATCAAAACAATCCTATCACAGAACGCATCTGCCTCTGCAGACGGTCACAAATACGTCACATAACAGGGCTGGCACGATGCTGCAGATATTTACAGAGGCTTTGAAGAGATCTGATTGAATTCTTGGAAACTGTGTGGCCTCTGTGGACTAAAATGACCAAGGATTTTAAAATAGAATGTTAAATTACAGTTTGAGAGTACAGCCTTCAAACAAGCAGATGGATGATTAAATAAATAAAACTTAAAATTTTTTTACATTTAATATTTTATTTATCTTTTTTCATAAAGGAAATAATCAGTAATTGACACAGTAATCCTCGTAAGCGTGCCAGATTCCCCTAAGGATGCACAAAGGAGCAAAGCATGGGCTGCGTTTGATGGGTGTCAACAAATTAATCTATCTTGATAAATGACAGGAAATAAATTTCCCACCTGTCCGGACAAGATGTGAGCTGGGTAAATGACTTTCTGCAACGGCTCACAGAGCTATAAATAAAATCTAAACGTGTGGCATATGGAGCCTGAGCTAAATGTATTTAAGAGAACCTGTGCACAGTCTAAAGGGAAATCCCACCTGTCTCAACAGGGCTGGGAAGTGCTTTCAGAACCAAATCAGATTTTCATTTTAACGAAATTATATGACTCTTTACTTCTACCTTAAATTGATCTATTAACCCTAAAGTTGATGAAAAATGTATTTTACTTTGGTAACTGGACATATTTTTGAGCGGTCACCTTATATGCCACTATCCAGCCTGAAAAATTGAAATGTCTAGTTTAGATTCTAAATATTAATTTATGTTCTTACTACTTTTCTGGGCCTTGAACACGTCAGTTGCGTTGCTGTCTATGCAGCGTCAGAAAGCTCTCAGATTTCATCAAAAATATCTTAATTTGTATTCCGAAGATGAACAAAGTTCTTTCGGGTTTGGAATAGGGATGTTAACCGATGACCGTTTGACCGGTGGTTGACCGCATCAACGTTAACCGGTCAAAGTTGTCGGTAGTCGGTTAAAAAAAAAAGTGCCGGTGCGTCTTTTACGCATTCTGAAGGTGCCCGTTTTATCCATTGGTTTTATCATGTTGCAGTCTATTAGGCAACATTCCGCATAAGATGGGCTTAGATTTGGAAATACATTGCATCTACATTTCAGTGGTAACCGATAAGGTGATGATGATCATCATCTTTCTTTATTATGGTTAGCACTACCGAAACTAAAGCGGCGTCTCTTCGGAGCTGTCATTTTCTTAAATGAGCCGTGGCAATGTTTCAAATGAGCTTCTAACCTAGACAAACGCCTTTATTTTCAAAGCGATCACCTTGTACCCAAACCATTTGAAACTAAGGAGCCATGAGTGGCAGTGTGTGTGTGTGTGTGGGAGGCAGAGCGGCAGAGAGAGGCTGCGATCACACCGAACGAGTTTTTGCAGTTGGAGGCGCCTCTTTTGAATGGTTTTCTGTTGGCAGTGAGCGTTCTACGCACTGCTTATGCGTCCCAGGCGCCTCGCGTTTTTGCAGGAGCGCTCTGAGCGCGTGAAGTTGAAAAAAAAATCAACTCTGAGCGGAAAAACGCCCAACGTCATTCGCGTTCTTTTCCATTGTCCAATCGAATGAATGGAGAGGCGGGCCTTCTGTTGTGGTGACGGAATTTTACGGTTGCTTAAAAAGTCCGGAGACTGCAAGAAATAGAGGAGAAACCTTTTGTGTCTATCGTGGGTAACCCGGAGCTGTATTATTTAGGGTTTCTGCTAATATGACAGTTTACTTAACAGCATAAAACTAAGATTTTAGAGCGCTCGCGCTATAATCCTTTGATTTGACTGACAGGACAGCTGTTTTGGTCGTTGCTTAGCAACATAAAAAAAACGCAGGACGCTCTTTTATTAAAAGTCACCAAAAAAAAGGCAGTGCTGTGCGCCTCGCATTTTTAGAACTAAAAGACGCGTTCGGTGTGATCGCGGCCAGATGCAACAGACTTGCGAAATTGCAGGAGCGGCTCGAAATGGCTGTTATTTCAAATAGCGTACCATATTTTACAAGGGTGAGTAATTAATAACAGATTTATCATTTTTGGGTGAACTATCTCTTTAAAGTTTTCTAAACAGTTCCACATGTAATGCTAATTTCATATGCAAGGATGTTAGCCAATCATAGCAGTGGGTGTTTACAGCAGACACGCCCCTTCTAACAGACCATTCAGAAGTCAGAAGGCTAAATTCAGGGTCGAAAATGACCATTTCTATCTAAATTAGGACTGTTTTGGATGAAAAAAAACCCCAAAATGATCTTACTGACCCTACACTTTTGAACGGTAGTATTGCTTATACTGTTTATTATTAATAACACAACAGGGATTTCAGAGTAAAAATGCTAAGACAATAAAAATTTCTTATTCAGGCTCATGAACAAAATGTTATAAAAGCAGAACTAGTACTGTTGTGCTTACCAAAGGATTGTTATGTGTTTTTCTTTTAAGAGCCCTGGCTCCTTAGGGATCCAGTGCAAACTACTCCTCACGATTAAAATTCAAGAACTGCATGAAGATACACTGAGCAAATAAAATAAGAGCCTCTACTGTGATCTGAAAAAGTGCTAGGTCAGTGTGAAATCTGATGATCATTTTGATGGAATTGACTGAGACATC
Source organism: Garra rufa (assembly GCF_049309525.1). NCBI lineage: Eukaryota > Metazoa > Chordata > Actinopteri > Cypriniformes > Cyprinidae > Garra > Garra rufa. Next base: position 17,314,227 of record NC_133380.1, read on the forward strand.
TCAGCAGGCCAGCCTGGTATTGAGCCATCAGGCAGAAGCACAGCTGTCAAGGTGAAAATGGGAGGAGGAAACAGTAGGAGACAGAGAAAACATGGCACATAACCAAAGACACAAGTTTTAGTGGGCTGGCCATGCTCCAGAACAACCACATGAAAGCCACACGACTCGTGCGACAGGCCACAACGAATGACCTTTAATGCTAATAAGACAAAGATCGAACTGCTGAAATTGATTAAAGAGCTCAGAGATTCAGCACAGGGATGAATCGCCTTGGTAGGTCAGATATTAGATGGGTGTGAGCTAATTAACAAGGTGCACATCTGAAAATGAAACAGCAAGTGCAACATGCAGAATCTACAGATTAAGGTCAGAGGGAACTCACAAATCTTCAGACAGCCATGCTAACAACAGCCGCCCTATTCAGCATAGAAAACCAGTTTCACTGCATTTTGGACTATAACAAAGGTTAAAGCAGGGAGAGAGCAGTGCAATAGAGTAGATCTATTGAATGCCCTTAAAATCCAGCTACTGATTACTGAATCTCTAAACAAATCAGACGTCTGATGTTTGTGATTCTCTATTCTCTCTTCACTAGACTGCACTTAAGGAAGGACACTCATGGGAACAAAGGGTCCACTCACTATGAAGAAATTACACTATGCAAACAACCAAAATGTTTTTCGGTAAACACTCCAGTCTGTAAGGTTAAATGACTACCTTCAATCTTACAATATAAAAACTGTCATTTCCATGCAGACAGTACCAAAGTGTACTATGTCTTTGTTTAGAAGACCTTGGAATACTACATACACTACTATTCAAATGTTTGGGGTCAATGTGATTTTTGTATTTGCTTTTGAAGGAAAAACATAACATATCAAAAACATAGTAATTACATTAGTACACATTAATTAGTGACATTATTATTACATGTTAAAAAATAAAAGTAATTGCGATTTTCTCTCACAATTCTGACTTTTTTCACACAATTGCAAGTTTATATCTTGCAATTCTGAATTCATAACAGGCAATTGTGAGTTGAGTCAGAATTGTAAGATATAAACTCGTAATTCTAAGAAAATATATATTTTTTTTCCTCTCAAAATTGGACTTTATAATGTGCAAATTTTACGTTTATATCTCAGAATTAGAGAAAAAAGAATTGCTAGTAAAAAAAAGTCAGAATTGTGATATATAAACAATTCTCAACAATTCAACAATTGTGAGCTGAGGCAGAATTGTAAAATATAAACTTGTAATTCTAAGAAAATATAATTTTTTTTCCTCTCAAAATTGGACTTTATAATGTGCAAATTTTACGTTTATATCTCAGAATTGGAGAAAAAAGTTAGAATTGCTAGTAAAAAAAAGTTAGAATTGCGAGATATAAATAAACTGTTTTTATCTTGCAATTCTGACTTAAATTCTGACTCAACTCGCAATTTTTTTCCTCAGATCGTGAGATATAAACCAACTTGAAATTGCAAGTTTTAAAGTCCAATTTTGAGGGGAAAAAAGACTGATATGTTCTCAGAGTTGCAAGTTTATATCAAGTTTATAGCAATTGCGAGTCGAGTTAGAATTGTGAGACATAAACTCGTAATTCAGAGAACTTATCAGTCCTTTTTTCCTTTCAAAATTGGACTTTATAACTTGCGATTTCGAGTGAGTTTTTATCTCACAATTTGAGAAAAAAAATGTCAGAATTGTCAGAAATAAATTCTTCTAATCTTGCAACTGTGACTTAAATTTTGACTCAAATCACAATTGTGTATTACGAAGTCAGAACTGCGAGACATAAACTCAATTCTGACTTTTTTTTCAGAACTGCAAGTTTATATCTTGCAATTATGACTTTTTTTTTCTCCAATTGCAAGTTTATATTTCGCATTTCTGATCTTCATAACACGCAATTAAACACTGAGAACATATCAGTTTTTTCCCCTCAAAACTGGACTTGAAAACATGCAATTTCGAGTTTATATCTTACAATTTGCGGGGAAGAAAAGTCAGATTTACGAGATATACTCTTTATCTTTAATTCTCGCATTTGTGAGTTTATATCACGCAATTTTAAAAAGAAATAAAGAATTCTGAGTTTGCATCGCGCAATTCTTACTTTATAACTTGTTATTCTGAGTCTATGTCAAAATTCTTAGAAATAAAGTCAAAAATTGCAAGTTTGCATTATGCAATTTTATGAAAACAAGTCAGAATTGTAAGATAAAAAGTCGCAATAACCTTTCAATCTTTTTATTCAGTGGCGGAAACAGGCTTTTCTTTTTTCTCCAGGATTTACCGATGAATAAAAGGTTTAAAAGAACAGCATTTATTTGACTTTTGTAACATAACAGATGTCTCTACTGTCACTTTTGATCAATTTAATGCATCGTTGCTAAATATAATTTCTTTACAAACAATCTTATAGTAATCATTCTGCATCGTGGTATATTCCAAACTTGGATTTTTTGCTAAAAGAGCACTTCCATTATACTCAGTGGTGGGAGGATTACTTTAGAAATGTAATAGATTACAGATTACAAATTACCCTATTTAAAATGTAATAAGTAGTGTTACTATTTCGATTACTTTATTAAAGTAATCTGATTACATTTGATTACTTTTCTAAATTTCTAACAGATTTTTTCAACTGTTAATCATTTTCAAACTATTTAAAACAGGCAGGGTTAACCTTGCAGCAGTACTCAACACTGATTGGTTGTAGCAACCAAGAGAACCAATCTAAACCATCAGAATGGTATTGATTTACTAAACAGCCTTTAAATGGCAGGAGGCATCGTGCACATCAAAAACGGGCAAAGTAACAAATTAATATTATTTAAAATATACTAGCTTAAGACAGAAAATATTCAGATATAACCCTCTTTGAAATAATTAACATTTTCATAAGTACCTGTAATTTAATGACACATTTTTTTCTCAGTAACTCTTTGAAATTAAACTATGCTTTGTTGCTACACGTAACTAGATACTCCTCAACACTTAATATACTTACAAAATAATTCCAATAGTACATTAAAGGACTACAGACTGTCCTTTTGGTCTTGCACATGCTGTGAGGGACAGTCTGGAGGAACAGATTGGAATCTGTCCACATCACACAACCAACAGCCTGACACCTGTGATATTGCTCCACCTGCAGCAGAAGGTGCTTTACAGAAGATGCTAGGACTGCAAAGGGACATTCGAAATGTACTGCTTAGTTATTTTAAGGGATTTTTAACTCAAAATAAATTTTTCTGTGGACACACACACACAAATCATTATTAAAGAAAATTCCGCTTTAGTTTTTAGTGATAACAACCTTTAAAAGGACAAAACAACTCATTAAAAAAGCACAATAGTAGTCTTGTGCATTATATACCAAGTTTTTCGAAGCTAGACGAGCCTTGTATGGCAAAGTCCAGCATAAAGATTCTTCAAAAAAGATCTATGACATGTTTTGAATGGCGAGTTTGAGATGAAGTGTCTTCCCTTATCTCTGTAGAGCACTATGGGCTATATTCATTTGCCCTCATGCCAGTCTACAGTTCTGATAAGCAGGGTTATTGAGATTGTGAGCACACTCAATTGAACTGAAGCATAGCTTAATTAAAGCCTGCTGCTCCCAAAAGACCCAGGATTCCCTGACATCTATCTATCTCCACATGCCAATCTAAAAGGAACAGACCATCTCTCCCTAGCTCTCTCTATATAAAAATATACTTAGGAATGTTAACTCAGTGGTTAGCAATAGGAAATACTCAAGTCATTAAATTTCCATATGCAACAAAAGACAAGTAAACACGGTTAACTAGCTTTCCATATGCAATTATGAATGTTTACAAGCGGATTTCCCATGTGAAATACCTGTTTGTGAACCAGGGTGATAAGAAGAAGTTTCATTAGATTTCTATTGAAAACGATAGGCTGATCTCAAACTGAGGCATAAAGACTGTTAAGGCTTTGAACATACTGTGTATGTTTTAACAAATAACAAACCCTCTGCCAATGTATGCACACAAACAGATTTCAGCGAAAAGACTATGAGGGGTCTCTATTGAGCCTTGTGTTGATGATAACAACAGGTTAGTGTTGTGTCAACAGTGTTTAGTGCACTTGCACATTGTCTGAGTGTGCTAAACCGCACACCTGCGAGCACATGGAGTTCACATCCTCAGCACTGCGACCTTCCCATGAGCAGGTGACCGAGGACAATGTCATTTGTGTCATGCCGGAAGTTGTCGAAACTACCCCCAAAACCCATCAATTTACACTACGTCTTTTGATATACAGAGAAGCGCTAACCTGTTGAGAAATACGGGAATTTATACATAAATATAAATATGTATGAAGATTAAAAATAAGAAACAGGACTTGATGCTATCACAAATCTAAGTTAGACCGACGTAAATAATTTAGGATTAGACATTAATTCAGAAACACTACAACAGCAACAGCTCCACAATTTCATTGAAACTGCTATATATAGTAGACAAAGACAAATCATATTCAAAAGACTGAATGTAACGTTACGTTAGGATGCAGCTGGCCCTCTTTATCTATGAGAAGAACCGTCTATGAAAACTATGGAACATCTGCAGCGCCGAATGGACTAAAAACGCACTGAATTAAAAACCTAAAAACCATCACATCTAATGAGGTTCAAAGTTTCTATTTTTGTCGATTTCACTGTCGGGTGTGTTAGATAAGAAGAAAAAAATCGACCTATAATAAATCAAAATGTGCGTGTTTCGTCTTATTCAGCGGCTGTTGTAATGGAAATCGATGTTATTGTGGCTCCTGGCAGTTTAGAAACATGGAGCCATTTTTAAAAGGAAATACATTGGTCGCTGTAGGGAAAATAACCAACACTATCTCTCTAAATTATGTCACATAATTTTCGTTGGCTTTACTCATATTACCAGAACAAATGGTACTAGTTTAATTCTGAAATTAGATATTTAACTCACCAATCAGTCTTGAGGTGTAATATTTGGATTTGAGCAAGGAAAATCCTCCACAAGGATGTTGAAGTGAACGGAGGCTGGTGGAAGGGCTCTTCGTCCGCACGTTTCTCCGCTCTCAGCCTCTGCCAGCCGTGTTTTGATGTCACTCGGTGGGCGGGGTCTTGTGGGCTACCCACTCAATGCGTTTGGAAGACCCCCTCATACGCGATTTATCGCCCTCATGAGGTTATCTATGATATCAAGTCACGTCCTTATCGACAGTTACGTCTTTTCCTTTGTTTTTTTTTCTCTCTAAATATTTTGGAGCTCCTGTCAAGAAAAGACAAATCCCTTGTGTGTGTGTAAACATGCTTGACAATAAAGCTAATTCTGATTCTAAATAAAACACAACAGGCCAGGTATAACGTTACACATACTGTATACATCCAACGTGCTTTTATTGTCTCCATTTTGAATAGCCGGACATGTTAAACAAGCCAGTCTTTATTATAATGCAGTATGGTTTTCCAGTCATACAGTTTGGAAAGACATTAAAGTGTGAACTTAATGATAGAATTTAATGAATTCATTAAATGTTCATCAAGATAATAGCCAATATGCATACGTATACTTAATATTTCATTGGGTAGGCCTAATTAGAATTACAATACTGAAATTCTGTATTTCCAAGCTCTGGGATAAACTGTTTGCTTTTAGACAAACAGTCATGTGGTTTAGTCTTTGTTAATATACTAAAGATTAATGGCTAATCCATAAGGATGTGTTGACATTGATCACATTTGCTGCATGAAGGTTAAAGGAATAAGTAAACGACAGAGGATTACAGTAAGTATATTCACAGTTGTTTTAGAAATAAATATGTAATATTCAAAAAACATTGTCAGCATGAAATCTTTTAAATACAAAATTTTGTTTTTTCAGCATTTTGTGTATTTGAACCTGTTCCAACAATGACTGTATGATTTTCGAGATCAATCTTTTCACACTGAGGACAACTGAGGGACTCATATGCAACTATTAGAAAACCAATGCATTAAAGAGCCAGGGGTGTAAACTTTTGAACAGAATAAAGATGTTTTTTCTTATTTTGGATAAAATATCATATTTTTGTCCCAGAAGACAAAAGCCATCAATATTACCCTGATCTTTAGCATTTGAACCTTCTGTAATAGTTGTATAAGAGTCCCTCAGTTGTCCTTAGTGTGAAATGGATCTCAAAGTCATACAGTCATTGTTAGAAAGGGTTCAAATACACAACAATGCTAAAAAAAACAAAGAACTTGTGGGACCTAAAGGATTCTTCTTAAGGACAGCAGGCAGTTTAACTGTTCAGGACAAACAAGGGACTCATGAACAACTATCACTAAACGAAAAAAAAGCACAGCTGTGGATCGTTCAGGTAACAACACAGTATCAAGAATCAAGTGTATGTAAACTTTTGAACGTGGTCATTTTTATAAATTCAACTAAACTGAATAATATCTTGTTTAGGTCAGTACTAAACAAAAAATAACATGCATTTTGTATAATCCCTCTTACATTAACATTTTGCAGATTCTGCAAGGTGTATGTAAACTTTTGACTTCAACTGTAACAAAATTTTTTGGAAAAGCAAAAATATGATTTCTGGTATGTACATGTGTTGAATTAACTTGCCTAATGACAGCGTAAAAATGTTAGAAACTGGTGCATGCTGCGCATTGTTAAATGACAGAAATGTCTTGTAAACCTTTTAGCAAACATACTGGTCATGTATTTTGTTGTATGTTTCCTTTTGGTGAAATAGAATAGATAAAAAGTTGGTGGTAAAGTTTTGTAACATTCAGTCTTAATTCTACATTTACAATCAGAATCAGAATCACAGACTCCGTAACAAACAGCATGTTCAGTTCCACATGTTCTCAGTCTATTCTTTAGGCTCTTTGGTGTAGCCCGATTTAGGAATGTATCAATCTGAGGTAGTCCTGTGATGATGGTGAAATTTGCCCTGGCGCCCTCATGTGGCACAAGTCAGAGCGATCTGCTGCACCTTTCCCATTTCATTCAGCAGCTGTTTGATGCTGTGCTTGAGTTCAGGCAGACGGTCCAGTGGCTCCGGAGGCTCCAACTCACCCGTGCAGTCCAGCCAGTTTTCAAGCACTGGAAAAAAACCATCAATATATAGTTATAGTATACATGAAACATTCTCATAATACAAATCACTACATAAAATAGCGAAACATAAATCTAGCTCTCTGAAACCCTGTGGCACACCATCAAGCTCTCTTTCAATGAAGTCCATTCTGTGGGTAACCTCTTCTTGCACAGTCTCAATATGGTCCAGCAGGTTGATCCTCCACTGTTGCTGCTGAGCTCCGCCCTTAACCCCGCCTCCATCAGCACCCGCCTCACACTTCTCTCCTACATCCTACAATGCAATAACGTCACATTCAGAGTCTACACCACTATTCAAAAAGGTAAGATTTTTGCTTGTAACCTCATTTGACCCTCACCATGCTGTGGTTGAACAGCTGAGAACTAGATGTCTTTAGTAGTGCTGGTTGGATCTCTCCATTATAGTGTTGTTCATTCTTCAGCGTTGTCTCATTGTGCAGTCGGTCTTCCAGCACCGACTCAACCCGTGTCTTCAGCACCAGCCTTGGCTCCAATACTTGGTACAGTGTTTGTGGCTTTTGGTAGCAATGCTCACTGCTAATGTAGTCCTGGAAGGATGACGAAAAGGGCTCTTTATGATGAATGGCTTCTAAGGATGCTGATGCAGAAACTGTTTTTGTCTCTGGAAGAGCCATGCTTTTCATTCTGGATTTCTCTGTTAGCTTCCACGGCTGCTGCCACAACTTGAGGTCTGGATGACTTTGGCTCCTGCAGTAAATTGGTACAACAACCTTTTCATTAGACTTTTCAAATAAGATTTGTCTTATGGATTCAAACAGAGGATCACTCACTGTAGCACACTGATTTTGAGCTGCAGGCCGTTGAGGACTTCTACCACATGCTGAACGTCCCCTAACAGCTGATGAGTGGCTGCGATCTTCTTGCCATTCTGATGAGAGTAGTTCTCCAGGAAAGAGAGGCCGTACATATGGCCGGTGCTTAGCCAGTCCCTGTCATACCAGTATCGCAGACTCTGTCTCTGACCTCGGATCTGCCCTGGATATGCACAAACAAGTACACTGTTAAAGGGAGCGTTCACCCAATAATGAAAATGTTGTCATTAATTACTCACTTATGTCGTTTCAAACCTGTAAGGCCTTTGTTCACCTTCAGACACAAATTAAGATATTTTTGATGAAATCCAAGAGCTTTCTAACCCTGCGTAGACAGCAACGCAACTGACATGTTCAAATTCCATAAAGATAGTAAGGACAAGTCGTTATTTTTGTTTTCTTTGCGCACAAAAAGTATTCTTGTCGCTTCATAAAATTAGGGTTGAACCACTGATGTCACATGGACTATTTTAATAATGTCCTTACTACCTTTCTGGGCCTTAAATGTGGTAGTTGCGTTGCTGTCTATGCTAAGCTCTCGGATTTTAAAAATATCTTAATTTGTGTTCCAAAGATGAACAAAGGTTGTATGGGTGTGGAACGACATGTGAGTTAATAATGACAGAATTCTTATTTTTTGTGAACTATCCCTTTAAGGTTTTCTCCAGAAATCAACATTAAATCGTGCAATGCTTTCAAACCTGGAGAATCCCGGCAAATGAAGCAAGCGTATCGTTCTGGAACATTCTCTTCCAGGAGGCCCATACAGGTTCCGTGCTGCCAGTACAGACACTCTTCACACTGAGGTGCGGGAGAACAAAAACAACAAATATGATGGTTGTTAATTATTAGTGAAAATTTAACAGCTTCACTACCAGTCAAAAGTTTTTGGACAGTATGATTTGTAATGTTTTTTTAAAGAAGGCTTTTCTGCTCACCATGCCTGCATTTATTTGATCCAAAATACAGCATTTAAAAATAACAGCTTTCTATTTGAATATATTTTAAAATCTAATTTATTCCTGTGATCAAAGCTAAATTTTCAGCATCATTACTCCAGTGTTCAGTGTCACACGATCCTTCAGAAATCATTCTAATATGCTGATTTGCTGTTGAAGAAACATTTTATTATTATCATTATTATTATTATTATCATCATCAATATTTAAAACAGTTGAGTACATTTTTTTCAGGATTCTTTGAAGAATAGAAATATCCAAAGATCAGCATTTATATGAAATAAAAAGCTTTCTTAACATTTTACACTATACCATTCAAAAGATTGGAGTCCGTATCACTTTTTTTGGGGGAAAGAAATGACAGAAGTAAGTTAATACTTTTATTTAGCAAGGATGCTTTAAATTGATCAAAAAGATATTAGGACATTTATGTTACAAAAGATTTCTATTTCAGGTAAATGCCGTTCTTCAGAACTTTCTACTCATCAAAGAAACCTGAAAAAACTGTACTCAGGTTTTAATGTTTTTTTGTGCAGCAAATCAGAATATTAGAATGATTTCTTAAGGATCATGTGACTGGAGTAATAATGCTAGAAATTCAGCTTTGAAACCACAGGAATAAATTACATTTTACATTCAAATCGAAAACAGTTATTTTAAATAGTAAAAGCATCATAACTTCAGTCTTCACTGTCACATGTTCCTTCAAAAATCATTCTAATATGCTGATTTGCTGTTTGAAAAACATTTTCTGTTATTGTCAATGTTAATAAAAACAACGTAATATTGTTCGTGGAAACCAAGATCATTTTTTTGCAGGATTCTTTGATTTTGAAGGGTCACCTGCAACATGAAGTCATTTTCCTCTTCAACTTCACACACACAGCGGACAGTTTCCTGACTTCCGGTAGTCGAAGCAACAGAGCTACAGCTGAGAGGTGAAGCAATGACATCTAAATCTGCACCCATTTCATCTTCACTCCATCCACAGCTGTCAGAGGACCAATCAGAAATGCTATCCTCATCTGGAAACATATGACAAAACATGACTTGAGTTATAAGAAAGACTTAAAACTTAAAGGGATAGTTCACCCAAAAATATAAATTCTGTCATTAATGACTCACCCTCATGTCGTTCCAAACCCGTAAGACCTTCATTCACCAGAACACAAGATATTTTTGATGAAATCCGAGAGCTTTCTGACCCTGCATAGACAGCAACATAACTACCACATTCAAGGGCCAGAAAGGTAGTAAGAACATCATTAAAATACTCCATGTGACATCAGTGGTTCAACCGTATTGTTATGAAGCTATGAGAATACTTTTTGTGCACAGTGCAACGTGAACGTGCACTGAATACTGACATGAAAGAGAAGAAATTGTTGAATAAAGTCATTATTTTTGTTTTCTTTGCACACAATAAGTATTCTCATAGCTTCATAACGTTAAGGTTGAACCACTGATGTCACATGGTCCATTTTAATGAAGTACTTACTACCTTTCTGGGCCTTGAATGTGGCAGTTGTGTCTCTGTCTATGCAGGATTAGAAAGCTTTAGGATTGAACAATATCTTAATTTTTGTTTCCGAAGATGAACGAAGAAATGAAAGGGTTTGAATGACATGAGGGTAAGTAATTAATGACACAATTTTCATTTTTGGGTGAACTGTGCCTTTAAGATCATTTCAAATTGCAAAAATACATAAACTCAACAAAAACATTTCAAATAATTATATTCAATTTACATTTATACTAATAATTTACTGTTTCAAATACATTTCAGACATGCAGCTGCAATGGTTGTACACAGAAATAAATTCTTCACCTGATGTGGTTTTTCTCATTTTTTTCTTTTCCTTGAACTTAATTCGCAGGAAATCTCTAGTCTGTTTCTCTTTTGTCCTGTCACGTTCCTTCACACCTTCTACAAAGGAAAGAAACCTAAGCTCAATTAGATCATATCATGTATTATACGAAAAGCACTGTAAATCTCACATGCTTTATGTGACCCTGGACCACAAAACCAGTCATAGAGTCAGTTATTTGAAATTGAGATGTATACATCCATTGATGTATGGTTTGTTGGGACAGGACAATATTTGGCCATGATACACCTATCTGAAATGCATATTACTAATCAAAAATTAAGAAAAATCTATCATTTTGACCCATAGAGTGTATTTTTGGGTATTGCTACAAATATACCCGTGCGACTTAAGACTGGTTTTGTGGTCCAGGGTCACATATAAATTCTATTCATCAGACATACCCATTTCCATAAACCTCCTCTCTCTTTCCTTGTTTAAGGAATGCATGTTGCTGTCCAGCTGATTCTCTCTAGTCTTGTCCTTCAGTGAGGGCCAGCGTTGGTAATTATGCGCACTGACGACAGGGGGCGCTACAGGGCGTCTCTTCACAGTCATCTGCGCACACTCATGTGATGTAATGCACCTCTTCTTGGAGCTATCCTGATTATTAAGTGTAGCATGTTTGTCCATTGCCCTGGTCTGCTCCAGTTCCATCAGACGATCATCTCCATGGTAGTACTTCATATGATAGTGCAGGAGTTTTGCTTTGCGGAAAGACTTTGCACAGCCAGGAGCGCCGCATTTATATGGATTATGGTCCAAGTTGATGGAGAGCACCGGTGGTGGCTGGTTTCTGATGACTCTATATACTGTGATAATTAGATAGTACATTCATTGTCAATAATTCAAGATCTTTGTGATGAATCATGATTCTGTGAATTCGATTAGTATAGATCACTACTCACATGGCTCTCTGCTGAAACGGTTGGGGTTGTGAAAAGCTTGCTTTCTGACTGCTACGAATAAAAAACAAAAACACTGATCATAATGAACCAGATGTTATTTGAGAACGTTGTACAGATGTGGTGCTGGGATCTCACCTGTAGGCTTAAAGGTTTCTGATTGGCACTGAGCCTTAGGTACTGCTGTTCCATTGGATGATTGTGTTAGATGTAAGGGGTCTGGTCCTTTACTTTGATTGGTGGAATCATTATGAAAACTTTTTTCTGAAGGAAAGAGATGAATAATGAGGAAAGTAAACTCATTTTTCACATAAAACATTTTTACTAGGGCTGCAAAACTAATCGCATTTAACATAAAAGTTTATGTTTACATACTAAATGTGTGTGTAGTGTGTATATTTATTATGTATATAAAAATACACACACATACATGTATAAATTAAGGAAAATATGCTAGATTTATATATAAAATACTTATAATATAAATTATATACAAGTATAAATATACAAATATTTGTAAAAATATATACATGTGTGTGCGTATTTCTATATACATAATAAATAAATACAGTACACACACACATATAGTATGTAAACATAAACTTTTATTTTAAATGCGATTAATCGCGATTAATCGTTTTGCAGCCCTAATTTTTACATTTGACGTAACAGTCAAATAGTCAAACCTGAATCAGTCTTGCTTTTTTTGGAGCTCCTTCGTGCCTTTGAAAGTCTCCTCTTCCCTAGAAAAAAATACAATTAAAATGAAATTTTACAGATATCATGACAAACACTCAACACAATGTCAAGTTTAAAAAAATGAACTTAATTTGTAATTAATTTGCATGTTCGATTTTTCTCATAAAAAAATGTGATTGCAATTTTAAAATGAGATAAATAAAAAAGCTCCAGGTCTGTTCTGTTTGCTTTTGTAAGGCCCACAATTCCGTTATTATATATCAATATGACTATAAAATAATAATTATTAGTATTTTAATCATGATTATTGTCATTATTACTACTAAAAAAAGTTAAACAAAATAAGAATTATTACTATTGTAATATTTCACTCTAAAATAAAAAGGTCAGTATTTTAGGCCAAATAATAATCATTTTATTTAGTGATGGGCAACGATTAATCACGATTAATTGCATTCAAAATAAAAGGTTTTGTGTACATAATATATGTGCGTGTACTGTGTGTATTTATTATGTACAGCGCCCTCCGCTAATATTGGCACCCTTGGTAAATATGAGCAAAGGTTGATGTTAAAATAAATCTGCATAATATATCCTTTTGATCTTTCATTCAAAAAATTCACAAAATTCGAACCTGTCATTGAAGTAAATCAACAGAACCTAGGTGTGAAATCTCATTAAGAAATAAATGTTTTGCTCTAGTTCACGTTGGCCGCTATCATTGGCACCCAATTATTGCAACATCCTTTTCCTAAGATAACAGTTCTGAGTTTTCTCCAACAATATCTAATGAGTTTGGAGAACACCTGACAAGAGATCAGAGACCAATCCTTCACACAGAATCTCTCTAGATTCTCCAGAGTCTCTCTCTTCCCAACTTCATGTTGGTGCTTCTTCTCTTCAGTTTCTATACAGGGTTCAGGTCAGGGAACTGGGACGGCCATGGTAGAAGCTTCATTCTGTGCTCAGTGACACAATTTTTGTGTTGATTTTGATGTGTGTTTTGGATCATCGTCCTGCTGGAAGATGCAACCATGGGCCATTATAAGATTTCTAACAGAGGCGGTCAGGTTTAGATTTTTTATCTGCTGGTATTTGATAGAATCCATGAAGCCATGTATCTAAACAAGATGTCCAGGACCTCCGGCAGAAAAATAGGTCCACAACATTAAAGACCTAGCAGTATTTTTAACCGTGGACATGGGGTACTTTTTTATCCCTGTCTGCACCAAAACCATCTGGAGGGTTAGCTGCCAAAAAGCTCATTTTTAGTTTCATCTGACCATAGAAGCCAGTCCTGTTTGAAGTTCCAATCATGTCTCACAAGTGAATATGCTGGAGTTTGTTTTTGGGTGAGCCAGGAGGATTTTTTCTTGAAACCCTCTAGAACAACATGTGGTGATGTAGGGGCTGTTTGATCATTTTATTTTAGGCTTTCTGACCCTAAGACTCAACAATTCTCTGCAATTCTCCAGCTGTGATCCTTGGAGAGTCTTTGGCCCCTCAAACTCTCCTCCTTATCATGCATTCGGATGATATAGACACACGTCCTCTTCTAGGCAGATTTGTAACATCTTTAGTTGATTGGAACTTCTTAATTATTGCCCTGATGGTGGGAATGGGGATTTTCAATGCTTTTCTTACAGCTCTTTCTGTTTTGTGAAGCTACATTCTTTGGTTTTACTTCTTGTGATGGATGATTAAGGGAATTTGGCTTTTGTGTTCCTCATATTTATAATTCTGTGGAACAGAAAGTCATGACTGAACAATTTTATACTCCTAGCCACCCTGGAGTGCTAAAATAAAATTAATATTAATGGGAATATACTTTAAGAGATATTTAACTTTTTTAATTTTTAGGGGTGCCAATAATTGTGGCCAACGTGAACTAGAGAATCTTATAATGAGATATCCCCCACATTTTCCATCATCATTTTACTTAAATGAAAGGTTAGAATTTTGTGAATTTTTCAAATGAAAGATCTAACAGTCACCTTTGCTCATATTTACTAAGGGTGCCAATATTTGTGGAGGGCACTGTATGTATATATATATATATATATATATATATATATATACATAGACATACACACACACACATGCATGTATATTTCTAAGAAAAGTATGTTACGTTTATATATTAAATATATTTATATATAATATAAATTATATGAATATAAATATATACATGTAAATTTTTTTAAATATATACTGTATGTGTATGTGACTTTATACAGTATATACATAATAAATATACATAGTACACACACATATATATTATATAAACAAAAACTTTTATTTTGGATGTGATTAATTGCGATAAATCGTTGCCCAGCACTAATTTTATTTTAAGAGTACAACTGGAATAATTACCATTCTAATATTGATGGCTGTCTTAAAGTGATAGGTCACCCAAAAATTGTAATTCTGCCATTAATTACTCACCCTCATGTCGTTCCAAACCCGTGAGACCATTGTTCATCTTTGGAACACAAATTAAGATATTTTTAATGAAATATGAATGTTTTCTGACCTTGTATAAGCAGCACCACATGCATGTGTCGTGGTACTCTCATGAACACACTGTGCAGACTGACACAGAAAAAAAAGAAATTGTTAAATAAAGTCGTTAATTTTGTTTTCTTTATGCAAAAAAAGTATTCTCGTAGCTTCATAACATTACGGTTGAACCACTGAGGTCACATGGTCTATTTTAACAATGCTCTTACTACCTTTCTTGGCCTTGAATGTATCAGTTGCGTTGCTGTCTAAATAATGGATTTCATCAAAAATATCTTAATTTGTGTTCTGAAGATGAACAAAGGTCTTGCAGGTTTGGAAAGACATGAGGGTGAGTAATTAATGACAGAATTGTTAGTTTCAGGAATAAATATCTTCATGTTTAATAAATCACTTTAAAAAAAATTTACGTACTTCTTATGCGCTGCTTCCGCGATTTTCTGTCATGAGGAAGACCTTGTCCTTTGATTTCCTCTTCTTTTTGTTTCACCTGGACTTCTGCTTCCTCTGCTTCATTTCTCTTTCCCATCCCCTCATTAAAGTTCAAACCCGAGTCAAACACCACAGAGTCCTCCATCTTCACTGCAGTCTCCTCTTCTCTTTCCTTAGGCCCTGAGACCTTCTTCAAAAATGACTTACTGTAGTTGTGCTGCCCTACTTGCTCTAAGACTCTCTCCTCATTTTCCTCCTTTACGTTTATATCTTCCATTTCATGACATATGCCATTCCCATTGCTATTATTCTGTTCACCTTCTTCTCCATCCAAGTCTGAGATCTCATCCTCCTCTTCCACAGGAACTTGTTTATCACCACTGACCTCATTCTCCTCCTGCATTTTCTTGTCCGTCTCGGTCTTTTTTACAATGGGCTTTTCTCCATTTCTAGCAGTTAGTTTCTTTCTTCTCTAGATGTGAGAATGAGAGAATTAGTAAAGGGAGAGAAGTCCAAATTGTGTACTGAAATAGACATGCAACATGAATGGGATACAAATGCAAAATAAACCTCTTTGGTGAAGGGCTTCACATGGATTCCTTTGACTGTTTGGACGACACCATCATAGAACTTGACAGTGTAGGACGCTGTAGGATATTAGAATCAAACATGAAACGTAGCTTAAATTTGAATAAGAATCTGTTAACATTACAAACCATTTCATGCAATGAATACAGCAACGGCTTACCATCTTTATTGACCGCCAAGACTTTTGCAGGATAAAATCGACAATCGGACCAGCTGGCAAGAACTTTGTCATTCACATGAAATCCCTGCAAAAAAGAATGAATGAAAACCAAATTAATTAATAAGCTTTTTCAGTGCTTTAAAGGAAACCCTGGGTATTAAGACTTTTACGGCTTAAAGGAGTAGTTCACTTTCAGGACAAAAGTTTACAGATAATGTTCTCACTCCCTTGTCATCCAAGATGTTCATGTCTTTCTTTCTTCAGTCGTAAAGAAATTATGTTTTTTGAGGAAAACATTTCAGGATTTTTTTTCCATATAGTGGACTTCTATGGTGCCCCTGAGTCTGAACTTCCAAAATGCAGTTTAAATGCAGCTTCAGAGGGCTCTAAATGATCCCAGCCGAGGAAGAAGGGTCTTACCTAGCAAAACAATTGGTTATTTTCTAAAAACATTTACAATTTATAAACTTTTTAATATCTATACAGAGTACACCCAGAGCTAGACAAGATGAGCATTTGAGGTTAAAAAGATTGAAAATAACTGATCGTTTTCCTAGATAAGACCCTTATTCCTCGGCTGGGATCATTTAGAGCCCTTTGAGGCTGCATTTTGGAAGTTCAAACTCGGGGGCACCATAGAAGGCCATTATATGGAGAGAAATCCAGAAATGTTTTCCTCAAAAACATAATTTCCTTACGACTGAAGAAAGAAAGACATGAACATCTTGGATGACAAGGGGGTGAGTACATTATCTGTAATTTTTTGTTCTGAAAGTGAACTACTCCTTTAATATAACCTAAATGATGTACCTTAATGAAATGTTCCACATCATTTTATGCATATTGTGAAGTGGCTGCACTTAGTGAGCAGGGGGTGAAAACTTTTGAACAGAATAAGGATGTGTACATTTTCTGATTTTGCCTAAATATCTTATTTTTGTCATTTAATACTGCCCTTCAGAAGCTACAGAAGATATTTACATGTTTCCCAGAAGATAAAATAAGTTAAATTTACCCTCATCATCAAATTCTAAAAGTTTTCACCCCCTGGCTCTTAATGCATTGTTTTTCCTTCTGAAGCATCAGTGAGCATTTGAACCTTCTGCAATAGTTGCATACGAATCCCTTAGTTGTCCTCAGAGTGAAAAGATGGATCTCAAATTCATACAGTCATTGGGGGTTCAAATACACAAAAATGCTGAAAAACCAAAGAATTTGTGGAACCTGAAGGGTTTTTCTGAAAAACATCAGGCGGTTTAACTGTTCAGGACAAACAAAGGACTCATAAACAACTATCACTAAACAAAAAAACACAGCTGTGGATCATTCAGGTAACAACACAGTAATAAGAATCAAGTGTATGTAAACTTTTGAACAGGGTCATTTTTATAAACTCAACTAATATTTTTTCTTGTGGGCTATATGTAAACATCCTTTATGTGAAATATCTTATTCAGGTTAGTACTAAATAAAAAATAACATGTTGTATGATCCCTCTTATTTTGGTAAAATAATTAGAATTTGCAGATTCTGCGAGGTGTATGCACTTGACTGTAACTGTAGATAGATAGATATTTGCTTATGTGATCCACACAATCAGTGAAAATGACAAAGGACTGATGCAGGATCATTTCACATCTCAGTACACAGGTTTATACACAAGGCTGATCCTAGATTACCTTTCATATACTGGGATTTTTAAGGAGCACAGTCTGTGACTCACAGGAATAAAGCTGTCTTCCTGCCGTCCCTCTCTCCTCAGCTGAACCCTCTCCATGGGTCTTAGATACGGACTGGCCCAGTCAAACCACTCATCATAGCGATGGCTCCACTGGCGATAGTGGATTAAGACCTTCTCGTTCTCATAATCAATCTTCTCAATGTTGGCAGCATACCTGCGAGTGAAATCACACACAGAGAGCTTGCTATAAAACAGAGTGAGGGAACGGCTAAGATAAAAAAATAAGTATTTTTAAAAGACTGCCACTTGCCAGTTCTTCAGACTGTCTCGTGCTTCAACAGCACCGCCCACCTCAAACTTAATTCCTCGTCTGTTCGGAGGAGTTTTGCTCATAATGTCAGCAGCTACCTGATACAGAAAAGACACATTTTAGTAAGTTCCCAGTGATCATTATATTACATTAGAATGGTCTCATTACTGTTTTTACAAGTAGATTGTTTGAGAGCTAACATGAGAGAAAGAAGCTAACTGCTAATAACAATAACTGACACTGAACTGTATCACAGCAACAGTTTTGGAACGAAAAAACAATGATTGTTGCAGCTTGCTAAAACTACACACCAAGGTCACTTGTTACTGACACTATTGCAAATAGTGTATATATAACAATATACACTATCAGTCAAAAGTTTTTGAACGGTAAGATTTTTAATGTTTAAAGTGTCTTCTGCTCACCAAACCTGCATTTATTTGATCCAAAGTACAGCAAAAACAGGAACATTTTGAAATATTTTTACTATTTAAAATAACTGCTGAATATTTTTTTAGCATCATTACTCCAGTCACATGATCCTTCAGAAATCATTCTAATATTCTGATTTGCTGCTCAAAAAACATGTATTATTATTGTTGAAAATAGCTGAGTAGACTTTTTTCATGTTTCTTTGATGAATCGAATGTTCAGAAGGACAGCATTTGTCAGAAAATAGAAATCTTTTTGAACATTATAAATGTCTTTATCATCACTTTTGATCAATGTAAAGCATCCTCGCTAAATAAATGTACTCATTTCTATAATTTATTTTAGATAATTAGATACTTTTTTTAGATATAAATGCTGATCTTTGGATCTTTCTATTCATTTAAAAAATGTACTCAACTGTTTTAAATATTGATAATAATAATAAAAAGGGTTTTTGAACAGCAAATCAGCATATTAGAATGATTTCTGAAGGATCACGTGACACTGAAGACTGGAGTAACAATGCTGAAAATTTAGCTTTGATCACAGGAATAAATTACATTTGAAAATAAATTAAAACTGAAATTTTTAAATAGTAAAAATATTTCACAATTTTACTGTTTTTGCTGTACTTTGGATCAAATGAATGCAGCCTTGGTGAGCAGAAGAGACAAAAAATCGTCACTGGAGAAAGAATATTATGGATAGAGGACATATTTCAGCTGGAAGCAATGGTTTGAAGATAAAATCATCTTTATGGATGAAGTTGTTTCTCACAAACACACTGATTTTAACTAATGGACTAAACTGGTGTGGATTATTGTGATGTTTTTATCAGATGTTTGAACTCTTATTCTGACAGCACACATTCAATGCAGATAACACTGGTAAGTATGTGATGTAATGCTAAATTTCTCCAAATCTGTTCCAATGAGCAAACAAAGTCATCTACACTTTGGATGGCAAAATTTTCAGCAAATCTTGGTCAACATTTTACTACATTATTCACACAATACATCCCATCAAGTAAATCATAGATAAACTCTTGCGAATCATTTTACAAATAGTGTACAAAAAACACTTCACAACAGGAAAAAAAAGGAAAATATAGCATCGAACTTACCAATGAGGGTTAATTATGTATCTTTTAAATGGAGCTTTGTTTTCGAAAAAATCATGTTAGATTAAGCTTGAGATTCACAGTAAAGCCCAATGTTACAAGTCTATTGTTAATAAAATAGTTTAAATTATTAATTAATTTAATAATAATAATTTTAACGATTCAGTTGAAAAACTATAGTTTGTCAACTGAATCGTTAAAATTATTATTTTGACTTTTGACATCAAGAATAGTGTTTTCACGATGCGTCCTCAGCTGGCAATATTGATGGCACTGAACGTAAAAATGCCACGGAACTGAGCGTAACCCGCATATTTGAAAATGGTCAATTACTGTCATGTTTTGTCCTGTACTAATCGGTCAGACCAGGAAAAACATTTGGAGTACTACAGACTGCCAAAAGTTATAACAAATCAAGGAGAATTGTGCAAAAAAACTGTCTGAGGAACAAAAGGCGTTTGTGGTTGGCTAAACAAAACCAGGATTTCCAAGGGCAAGAATCTTGACAACATTTGTTTTTGTTCTTATCATTTCCAGTCAGGTACTGTAGATGAAATATTAGGCTAATATATTAATTAATACTGCTCGTATGTATCTTTACCACCTATTAACTTTAGTTTGTCAAAAACTGTGCAATCCATGCTGTTGTTTACATCCAAGTATCGCCAATATGGCCACACATCCAGGTAACTGACAAAAATAGTGGCATAAGTGCAAACCCTCTCTATTTAAAATAATTTGAATATAATTTTTTTTGTTGTTGTTGTTGGTCTACCAAAGCAACAGCAAAATCTTTTCCAGTAAACATCACTGATCTACAGCGTTTAATTATACAGTGTAAATGCAAAGAATCCAGGTCATGGCATCATGCCACTAAATACACTCTGAACAACAGACTTAACTTAATTATCGATAGCCTACTTAGCTAAGCCTCTTATTTCTATGTAACTTTAATGTTTAAGTGTAAATTCAACATTCCTTTTGTATTAATAAAACATTCAAAAAATGCTAGGAATGGATCAAAATAATTGACAATCAAAAATTAAATCATAATATTATACATTACAGAACACTATAAATATATATAATTCACTTTTTTTACTCTTGCATGAGTAGTCATATAAGTAAGAGTAATTAACTGTGATTTTATCAGGGTCCCCCAAATGCCTGCCAATGACAATGGAAACAATAGAGATGCTAGATATTCCAATATTACACTAGTGTTTAGTATTCCCAGATCACAGATTTCTCCCTGTCTATAGCCAAAAGCAGACAGAGAGCATCATTTAAGACTATTTGAAAGCCTACGGGATCAATATTCATCTTCGTGGAAACACAAGCCCACGTTAACTTCCTGACTGATCCACACCCTCCAAGAAAATAATGTCATGGATAGTATTGGGCGAGTACATCGCCACTCCCACAAATGCAAGCTGTAAATCACAACATGCATCTACCAATGCACATGTAACGACATTTACTTGATTTCATTACCTCAGATTTGTAATTACATATTCATTTTTTCTGAAACAGCATCTTTCAACATTCCATACTCGAACAAAGTCTTGGCATTGCGAAAACAGTACTATAAAATGCTATAAACATCAGTTACCTGTTGTGATATCCGTCTGCTTTACAATAAAGGCGCGTCGTGCATCTATTAAAGCCTCTTTTATTGTAACCACGTTGGGCGCGAGATGCACGCACTTACTATTTTCCAATGTGTTCCACACAGACTACCGGTATGAACAATACCGCAATCGCGCATGCGTCAGCCACTTCCAGTCTATATAAAGACGTCTAGTAGCTTCATTGTGAGGAACATTGCTTTAATACACTACCTTTCAAAAGTAACAGGTCAGTAAGTATTTTTCCCACGGATTCTTAAATTCTTAAATTCGTAAAAAATTGCAATCAAGATTTTTTAATGTGTTTAAGATGTATATCTCACCTATCTATCCATTTTAGAATCCTAACAAACGTATATTGCAGTTTTCAATTTAAATTCCAATTTATGCTGGACAACTGTTTTCGACACAAGATGTTACTTGAGCAGCAGATCAGCATATTAAAATGATTTCTGAAGGATCACATGACCGTGGAATACTGGAGTAGCCTAATGATGCTGAAAATTCAGCTTTGCCACCATAGGAATAAATTACATTTTAAATTAGGCCGATATTAAAATATAAGTATATAATTGTAATAATACTTCAAAATAGTAGTGTTTTTAATGGAAGCCCATTTTCGCAACTGAATAAAAAATTAAAAAAAGGTAATTTTAACTTTTTAATCTCACAATTCTGACTTTTTTCTTGCAATTAAGAGTTTACATTTCAAAATTCAGACTTTTTTTCTCAGAATTGTGATACAAACTGGCAAATGTGACTTTTTTTCAAAATTGTCGCAATTACGCTTCAGTTGCATAGCATCGATTAATGGAAGCGCTGTCATTTTGCAATACTTCTTAATCGACATTTATAACATAGCGCCAGAGCGCGCACACATGTAACCAGCCAGATGATAAGCCCGTGCTCAGGACAGATGGACGTGGCTGTGTATCAGAGGTAAAAAAATTGTATAAATACTGTTCAGTTTCTGGCAAAAAACGATCGTTTCGTGTCTTAGGACATCAATGTATCGTCACGAGCCGCAGGGTGTCATTTGGATTTGTCTGTCCATGTTTTTTTTTTTTTTTTGCTTTTAAAGGTTTGGTGCCCATCCACTGCCATTATGTGGCTTTGAGTTAAAAATCTTTGTTTGTGTTCTACTGAAGAAACAAGTAAGCAGATAAACATCAAATTTTCATTTTTGGGTGAACTATCCCTTTAAGTCGCAATTGCGATTTGTAGTATAGAATTACAAGACATAAACTTGCAATTCTAAAAAATAGTCGCAACTCGTAAATCTGACTTTTAATGTCTGAAGTGCGATGTAGACTCGCAATTGCGAGTTATAAAGTCAGAATTGCAAGAAATAAACTTTGGCGCTATTTTGTAAATGTTGATTAAAAAGTATTGCAAAATGACGGCATTTCCATTCATCGATGTTATGCGACTGAAATGTAATTTTTTCCTCTCGCGATAAGTCATGGCAACGCATTTTTGTGGGATTTTGACTATATTTAATCGAATGTGACCTGTAAATGCAGAAAAAAATGTTTCCATTGTAGTTTTGCGAAATATTACTTTTTTGTATTGCCTGAAATACCGCCTCATGTGAGTTTTTGCAATACTTTTTAATCGACATTTATTAAATAGCGCCAAAGTTTTGTGCAAATTTGAAATGGAAACGCGCCTACTGTTTTACTTTTGACCTTACTTTTTTCTCAGAATTGCGTGATATAAACTCGCAATTGCAAGTTATAGTCAGAATTGCGAGAAATAAATACTTGCAAATCTGACATTTTTCTCAGAATTGCATGATATAAACTTGCAATTGCGATTTAAAAACTTGCAATTCTGAGAAAGTCGCAACTCGCAAATCTGACCTTTTTTCTCACAATTGCGTGATATAAACTCACAATTGTGAGTTATGAAATCAGAATGGCAAGATATAAACTTGCAAATCTGACGGGTTTTTTCAGTATTGCATGATATAAACTCACAGTTGCAAGTTATGCAGTCAGAATTCTGAGACATAAATTTGCAATTCTGAGAGTTGAAACTCACAAATCTGAAGTTTTTTCTTCAGAATTGCATGATATAAACTTGCAATTGCGAGTTATAAAGTCAGAATTGTGAGAAATAACTTGCAAATCTGGCGTTTTTTTCTCAGAATTGCAATATATGCTCGCAATTGCGAAATATAAAGTCAGAATTGGGACAAATAAACTTGCAAATCTGATACATAACTTGCAATTCTAAGAAATAGTCGCAACATGCAAATCTGATGTTTTTTCTCAGAAATGCGTGACATAAAATCATAATTGCGTTTTGTATCATGTAATTCTTAGAAAAAAAGTCAGAACTGTGAGATAAAAAGTTTTTTATTTAGTGGTGGAAACAGGATTCCACAGTTTTTACTCTGTTTTTGGTCAAATAAATGCAGCCTGAGAGGCTCTTTTTCAAAAACATTTTTTTTAAACATTTGAACAGTATTTAATTTAACATAACATAGGTAAAACGTATAGAGTTTAATTTGTATTTAAAAGAGTAATACTACAATATTTTCTTAACCACAAAGAAATAAAAATGAATGTAACACATCTTTATGAAACTTTATTATATTCCTCAACATCCATTTCACACAAAATACATACACAATCCAAAGGTTGTATAGAATATTTTGCTCATACACAATTCAGCCAATAGCACAGAATACCAAATACAAAAATGGTTATTTTTTTAAAATCTATTTACCAACAACTCAGCACCACTCAGTTCCATTTATACGTAACATCAGTAAAATAAGCAGCACTATTTACAAGCTTTATTTACATACAAAGACTCAAAAAGAACACGATCACACAAAGGGTACCTGTCTTTTTAGAGAAGTCCTGGATTTTATTTACTCTTCTTCCAAGATTTTATATTTTAATTCTTCAAATGCTATTTCATAGGCATCATATAATAGCATATCACTTAATATATTTAATTCATTTACAAACTCTGTTTATAGTAGTATATCTAAATAGTATGTACGAAGTTGCAGACTTCCAATGGGAGATGAAAATGTACCATTTCAAGACTCTGGACAATTTTGCATGAATGACATTCCTGATTATCAGGGAACAATAGTAGCTTTTACAAAACAAAACAAAACATTAAAACCATAAAATAAAATAGAAAACTTTCACTTATTAAAATACTGTACTTAAAACAGAGTATGAAAAAGTCACACCCCAATAAACAAAACCTCTTTTCTACAGTTAAAGCTTTCAAATCAAACTACAACACTTATACATTTCTCCTGTAAACAGATGATCCTTTTTTTAAAGTCACGAATACACAAAGATACTGTCAGAAAACAAACAAAATAAAGTGTTTTTTACTGCCTGTCACTATGAACTATACAAAACAAGCAAACAGCATCTGAGTGCTCACAAAGCAATTCATCCATGCAAGTTACTATTAACTTTGACCCTTGCAATGCACATTAATGTACTCATCGCAACTGAAGATTTGCATTTTTTCATGCATTTCTTATCCATGCAAAGAACTCGGGATAAAATGTTTGCTGTTATCAATTAACTTCAACTTTGAAAGTTTTTATATCAATGAAGTAGACAGAACACCTACTGTAACTAACCAAAGTAACAGTGAAAACCCCCACAAACAATCATTCTGAAAATTGTACTTTTGTCCTGGGTTTTGTTTAGTTTTTTTGTCCACAATGTCATTTATGTAAGCAGGTTGGTTGTGTATCGCTGTTTCGTAGTTAGAACTTTAAACAATGCCTTCAATGAAGCTTGTGTCCAGATGTACGATCAGCATTCGCAAGAAAGACATCTCTTTGCGGGTGTTTTCGAATATGACACGAGGATCGTCCGATTGGCACCGAAGGCAATTAGGAGCCATTACCATAGCAAGGTTGTTCACGTCCATTTTAGTGACTGCAACGTTTGAAGGCTGAGCAAAAACCTGAGAAAAACATGGTATATGGATTAGAGCAATGCAATAAGTCAGATAACATGCCTATTGTGTGTGTTTGTTGAAGGTTGTGAATACCTGTAGGAAGTGGATGAAGTAGTACAGCACCAGTCGGTTGAGTTCAGGGAGCGATTGCACCACACTGATGGCTGCCACAGGATCATCATAGTTATTCACACACTGCTTGTAGAAGCTCATGGGGATGAGAGGCTCCTCCAGCTCACGGTACCAGAGCTTCATCAGAGAGGCTGAGGAAACACAATGGTATAGATGTTTAGATGCTTGTTTTTGGTATGATAACATAATGCCAGCAGATATTTCCTGGAGAATAGTTGCTTACCAGGAACATTGGGGTCTGATAGATTTTCAGGAATCCTCCATTGGTCAACCTGGAGCTTCAGTGCATTGACCTCATCGATGTCACCAGGAACCCTGCAGGAGGATATTATAATGTTACATTTGAGGACCACCAGAGGGAGACAGCACACTATGGATATGCACAGATATGAACAAGTGACCGAGTTAGAAAACACTGCATGCCACAGAGTTTGCAGAGCATATTATTTTCACTTCCAAAATTTGTGCAATTTTCCTTTCTTGAGTTAAATATACTAGTGTTGGGGAAGTATCTTAAAGGGATAGTTCAGCCAAAAATTTACATTCTGTCAATAATTACTCACTCTCATGTTGTTCCAAACCTGTGAGACCTTCGTTCATCTTTGAAACACAAATTAAGATATTTTTGATGAAATCCGTGAGCTTTCTGACTCATAGACAGCAACGCAACTGACACGTTCAAGGGCCAGAAAGGTAGTAAGGACATTGTTAAAATACTCCATGTGACATCTGTGGTTCAACCATAATGTTATAAAGCTACGAGAATTGTTTCTTCTTAATACTTTTTTCAACAGTTTCTATTTCGTGTCAGTCTTCGGTTGTTCATGAGAGCAACAAACACACAGGAAGAAATTGTTAAATAAAGTTATTTTTGTTTTCTTTGTGCAGAAAAAAATATTCTGATAGCTTCATAACATGGAATATTTTGACCAAGTCCTTACTATCTTTCCGGGCCTTGAATGGGTCAGTTGCATTGGTGTCTATGCAGGGTCAGAAAGCTCTCGGATTTCATCAAAAATATCTACAGTTGTGTTCCGAAGATGAACGATGTCTTAGGAAGGTTTGGAACGACGTCAGGGTGAGTTATTAATGACAGAATTTTTATTTTTGGGTGAACCATCCCTTTAAAACTGTAGTTTGCCTAGTAACAATTTAATTGTAATTTGAAATGTTTCAAATAAAAGATTGTATTGACTGTAGTTTAACTATTTAACTAACTTAACTATTATTCTACAAATTACTTCGATTTTTAAGGGTGTAAAGTCCTACTATGAGATATGATTCATTTTTGCAGTCAGAGCAAAAACATTCAAGTGTGTCACAGATGTTTTTGACCCAATTTACTAATGAAACTACAACCTAATTTATTAACACTACCATTTAAAAGATACATAATGCACAGTTTCCACAAAAATATTAAGCCGCTTTCGAAAGTTTTTAAAACTGATGTTTCCTGAGCACCAAATCAACATGTTAGAATTACTTTTTTATTAATTTATCTTATTGAAAATAAACTACCAGTCAAAAGTTTTTGAACAGTAAGAATTTGAATGTTTTTAAAGAAGTCTCCTCTGCTCTGCTCCAAAGTGCAGCAAAAACATACAATTTTTAAAATAATTTTACTATTTAAAACAACTGTTACCCATTTAAAAATATTAAAAAATGTCATTTATTCCTGTGATTTGAAAGCTGAATTTTTAGTATTATTACTGCAGTTATATGATCCTTCAGAAATCATTCTAATATTCTAATTTGCTGCTCAAAAAAACAATTATTATTATTATGTTAAAAACACCTAGAATTTTTCAGGTTTCTTTGATGAATAGAAAGTTCAAAAGAACAGCATTTATCTGAAAGTGAAATCGTTCGTAACATTATAAATGTCTTTTTATCATCACTTTTGATCAATTAAAAGCATCCTTGCTAAATAAAATAAATTAATTTCTATCATTTCTTTCAGAAAACAGTTATTTTAAATAGTAAAAATATTTCAAAATTATACTGTTTTTGCTGTACTTTATGTAGTAATGGCTGGTGAAAATTCAGCTTTGTGATTACATGAATAAATAAAATTTTAATAATCAAATAGAAAACATTTATTTAAAATTACATTTTAGAACATAATCATAATCAAATAAATACAGCCTTGGTAAACATAAGCCTTTTTTCAAAAACATTAAGAAAAATCCTACAAATTTTTGAACAATAGAATAATTGAATCAGTTCATTTTTGTCACGCTGTTATAAAACAGCTGTTCTAATGTCACATTACCGAAACATGTAGTTAAGTTAGTAGCTCTGCAACTATAATTATGCACTTGTCAACACACTCTTATAGTGTGCTCTTTTATTCTGCCTAATTAGTAGGAATTTGAGCAGGTCTTACCTGAATATGCCCTCAGTCTGTGCTCCACCTAGAGCCAGCACATACTGAGACAGCTGCACTTGCACCCACGGCAACTTCCTGTCTGGGAAGAGTTCACTCTGCCGCTCCATCACTTCCTCTAGAGAGCTGCCGAAGAGCGAAGGGGTAATGATGGCACGCCGACTGTGGTCCACTTCCTCCAAACTCGGCTTACGAAGACCCTTTATGGGAATAGGAGAAATTACTACTTGTTTTTCTCTCTTAAACATACGATTCTCCTTTAGTGTGATTCAAAACTCACCTTTTTTCCTCCAGTGACGGCCACTTTCTGGAGCTTCCGGTGGCAGTATTTGGCATATGTGCTGACCGGCAGAGCTGGAGATGAAAAAACATGAGTGATTGCTACTATTCTTAGACACAGAACCTCGCTGACAGATTTACATCTAACCTGTTTTACAAGGTTAAGACTTTGAGAAGTGAGTCACCTTTCTTTGTCTGGCTGCATTGCTTGTTATGGAATCAAAGATCATGGGATCACAGAGGCACATGAGGAGTGAAACTCTTCAAAATGACTCACTGTTTTAACAGTGAATGAAAAATGAAAATTTAGCTGTATCAAAAGTGTGGAGGATGAAATCCAGCCAGCACATTCTGTTAGCAGTGACTCAGACGAAGTAAACAGACAGAGGGATTTTCTACTAGGCTGCGTTTTATCAATGCTCTGTCTTGTCCTTGTGTTATGTAAGGGCCAGGAACTGTAAAAGTAGACGTCGCAGAACATTTTCCACTAGATGGAATAAATGATATTCCCAGAAATCACTTGATGTCAGATTTTAAAACAAACTCTAGGCTTGTGGAATCACTGGGATTTATTGTACATCCAGCAATGCTAAATTTATGCTCAGCGTTTTAAAGAAACCACAGCAGGATTCCTCTGGTTTCAGGAGAGCTTCATAAAATCCATAGGGGGCATTTCTAATACAGGCTTTGCCAATCTTAACTAAAGGAGCCAGATGGTAAAAATCTGTGCGGCGATAAAAAGCATCTTTTCTGGAATGTGCCCCAAACTCGACACCTCTTCAGATTTATGGCAAACAGGTGACGCACACGCATGTTGACATAAGCTCTCGTCAATTTCCGTGCACCAGACTGCAATTACGTCTAATGAGAGATACTGCATCATAAATTTGCCCTTGATTTTTTTTTGTCCTAAACAGTTAATTTACAGGGTAAACATACATTCATACATGCAGACTTAAGTCTGATATTTTGCATGACTGAATAAGCGCTGGTGGTCCGGCTTTGGAACAACAGCTTGCCCTAATTTGAAATGAAAAGCAACAATAAAGCGAAAGAAAGCCAGAGGAAACAACATCTTTTCAGAGGCCACAAATAAGACCACACAGATCTTTGTGGTGACTCCCTAAGTCAAAGAGATGAGCAAATTCCTGTTTTACAATGGCTCTGTCATCAGGGCTTTCAACTTAACATCCCAATAAACTCCTCAGCTGAGTTGAGGAGCTGGCCCTACACTCAGACCAGATCTAACCTCAAGAATCCCCCATGGTGACTCACACCCAGCTGCAGCAGTATCTGTGAAGTCGACCCTCTCATCTGGACATATGCCCATCAGATCCTACTAAATGACTCATTGCAGGCCAGGGTAGACGTATGAGCCATATCCTGCTCCTTCAAGTGGCCGGTCTAATGGGCTTGTGACTAGTGTTGCAGCAGTAGCTGTGAGTCACAGTGTAAGAGATCCTCACTGCGGTCAATGTGTAGGCAGAAATTTAATGAGATCATCAGGACCACTCATTGTGGTCACAGTCATAAGGTCAAAGTATCACCATACGGAGGCACTGTCATCTACTGACAAGCGCACGTGATGTGTCCTGCCCAAAAGGGCTAATTAACATTATTGACATGGCAAATAATCGATTCCACTAATGCAGCTACAAATGAAAAGCACTCAATATCTCTCTACAGAGGCCTGCATACCAGTGTTATTTCAGAGTGGTGCAGTGAATAACACTGGTTGGTTGATCTATTACAATAAACTGAACAAAGTGACTTTAAAAGTTAATTTACTCTTTTTTTGTTCTTGGATAAGGAACCAAGGTCCACTGAAGTGCTTTGAAACACACAGTGGTATTCCACGTGTTGACGTAATTCCAACTGAAACAGAAAGACAGGGCGGGACATATCAAGCAGCCCTGCTCCCTTTATATAGTGTTTTGTTTATTTCACAGCTTGGACCAGAGCCGTTGAGCTCGGTAAAGCCGCATCTGACATTGTACGACAGCCACAATGTCAGCCATATCACAATAAAATATAGCATTCTGTGTAGGATGCTGACTCACACATATGTTCCACTTTGTGCTATCGTGTCTCTGGACCGGAGCAGACTGAAGTCTGCAAAACCAGACTTCATTTGCCCCAGCGGAAAGCATATTTACACTCCGAATCATTCCCTATCCTCTATATAGTGCACTACATGCCATTAACCTTACAGAAAATACTAATTCTGTGAGCAAAAATTCAGCAGCATTTATTTATAGTGTAGGGGGCGGGATGCTTCAAATTCTAGAGTGCATTTGATTGGACAGAAAGTTTGATGAGAAGCTGAAGTGCAGTGTGACATCATCAAAATTGTTGATCCATATTGGTGTAGGTTTTGAATGCTTATATCATTTAAATGCGCATTTTGTCATTGTTCTGGAGCACTAGCTTATAGAAAATCTTAAGGCTAACATAGTCATAGTAAAAGACAAAAAACTCATTTTGATTTCATGGGGACCTTAAAGAAAAACTACCTTCTGCTTCATCTGAGTTTTGTTTTCTCTTCTTCCTTGACTTTGAGTTCTTCTTCTTAATATCCTGCTGGTCCAATATGTACTGGGTTACTGCAATGAAAACACAAAAAGAAAAAGAACATTAAATAACCCATATAAAATAGTGCTGTCATTTGATAATGAAAAAAAATCAGTTTTAATATATTTTAAAATCAAATTTATTCCTGTGATCTTAATGTTTAATTTTCAGCATCATTAGTCCAGTCCAGAAATCATTCTAATATGCTGTTTTAGTCTTAAAAAAAGTCTTTATTGCTTTATTGTTATCAGTGTTAAAAACAGTTACTATTAGTTACGGTTAATATTTTTGTGGAAACCGTGAGATATATATATTTCAGGATGAATAGAATGTACAAAAGAATAGCATTTGTTTTAAGGTGCAGTTGTTGTATTGACAGCTAGCAGTTGAAATGGGTACTGCAGTCCAAATTCAAAATAGTTTCTCCCACCCCTTACTGCTCAGACGCTGCGCTCATGCCGGTTGCCAGATTGAGGATATACAACACGAACAAGCGCAGTTGACAATGGAAAGCAATGAGCCTTACACTGTAAGTTTGAGTTTTAATATGCCTCTGGTCAAAAAGTTTTTTTTAAATCGATGCCAAGGTTTTTTAGGTCGGGTAGAATGGTGTTTTTATGCTTTGGTACAGTCAAAAAATACATTCAGCACTTTAAATCTTTCTATATAATGAAGTTGGAAAGCAATACAAAAAGTGTCTTTTTAAGTCAATATATTGTTTGTTTTATTTTTATATCATTGCACAAAGGCTTATTTCTAGACCGCAGCTATCCATTTTGTAGTCAAGTTGGTCTCTTTGTAATTGATCTGTCTGAGGCTGGCCCCGCAGGCCTTTCACACAGGATGTGTTCTGTGCATTTTTAAGGCGAGACATATTTTAAATATGTCTCGAGGTCCTCAATTTCTTTCAGCTGTTCTACAGCACAAGAATGTATCCTGTCTAAACAGCTTTACCTTGATTGGGCAAAACACACAGTCTATAGACCAATTTGAAGTAGACATCACAGTTACGTCACCTGCAAAAAAACACTAATAACAAGTGGAGGGAAGCAGGTAAAATCCATGGAATAAGAGACAAATGTATTGTGCCTTTGGATGTCAGAATCAGTATGCAAATCATTTTTATAGAATACTGTCGTCAAAAACGCCATTTGAAGCTAAACGCAGACGTTTAAACGGACAGACTAATGGATAAAACCTCCTATGATTACTCTACTTTTAAAGCATAAATTTGATTTAAACAATTTGTCTACATAATATTTACATATGCAGTTCATAGGGGACATATTGCATTAGCCCTACAGTCACAGTATGAAATACTATTTAAACCAATAACATACCTATTTTGCTTAACAATTCTTAGTTTTTTTTTTCCGCAAATGCAAGTTTATATCTCCTAGTTCAGACTTTATAGCTCAGCAATAGCAAGTTTGTCAATTCTGAGGAAAAAACCCCAGAAGGATGGGATATAAACTCACGATTCTAAGCCAAGAGGAAAAGAGAGAATGTAGTTTATTTTTCTTGTCAGAACTATGATATATAATCTCGGAATAACGAAAATAAAGTCAGAATTTTGAAATATAAATGCAAATTTTCCTTTTTTTTATTCTTTTATTCCATGGCTTCCATAAACCGCTACCTGAAAACTGTTATTTTCTGCCACCAGATAAGCTCCGCCCACAAAAAACGTCATCACTGTTTGCAAACCCCCGAATTGGTCTATAAGATTGTGTACATGTTTTTAAATAATTAATTGACAAACTCACGTTTCTTGTCATTGGCTGGCTCCATGTGCCGCTGAATGTAGCCTTCCAGGTAGCAGCAGAACTTGGGTGAAGGAGCGAAGAAGGCCAGGCACACAGCCATGAGCTCCCAGCCTGCTGCCAGGCTGCGTGGGCTGGTGTTGCCTGTGGTCTGCCTCACGAGTTGGACGTAGAGCTCGTCCCTCAGGCCCTGCATGCCCCAGCATTTTGTGACAATGAGGAGAGCCGCATGACGCCGGTCCAGCCGCGAGGGTCGGTCTCCCATGTACGCCTGGACGAGCTTAAACATCTCACAGGCTTCTTTGCGTACAGTGCGGTCGTTGGTCATCAGCATGGGCTTCTTGATGGAGCCGCGGTTCCAGGACAGCATGTTGGCGATGGAGACTCGGCGGCGGAACAGGCCCTGGGTGTGCATGTTCAGGTGCTTGCTGGCCCAGTCGGCCATGTTGGCGTCTGGGGGTGGGGGCTGACGGAGGGTGGCGTATGACAGCTGGTACGCCCCACCATCACCTGCCTGCAAATTGCTATCACTGACTGCATGGCGATGAGGGCCGAGTGAGCCTGTTCGGTTATCTCCCATACCTTTCTTTCTGCTTTCTAACTGAACCGCTGGCTCCAGAGTTTCTGCCTATAGAAGAGGAGAAACAGGATGAGAAATGCAAAATCATTCATAACACAGCTATTTTTACACTGCTGCTTTGTTCAAATGCTTTTCAGTGAACTTTACTGTCCTTCAGATCTTCCGTTCAGCACTTAAATTAACACAGAAACACAAACTCAATGAAACACTATTGATACAGAATTCCAATACACTATAGATGAAGTATGACCAATCGCTGACATAAAAAGTCCTTCTACAGTAAGTTGTTTCTCCTTCTATGTCTTTAAAAAATAGTGCAAATCCAGCAATGGCCTCATTTTGATCCCTAGAGGAATTTTGTCCTGTAAGGAGGTCCCTTATGCAGTCATTGCCTCGCTCGCTGAGCTGAAAGTTGTATTCCTGTTACAAAAACCAGACACAACGCATGTGCTAATTTCACTTTTATCCTTTATATAAACTTTTTAGGACACTCTGGGTAAAAATGAGAATTCATAGAGGTTATTCAAGCAGAAGAATTAAAGTTCAGGTTCAGGTATATATATATATACACTGCCATTCAAAAGTGTGGGATCAGTAAGATTTTAAGTTTTTAAAGAAGTCTTTTCTGCCAATCAAGGCTGTGTTTATTCGATTAAAAATACAGAAAAAAAAACAGTAATATTGTGAAATATTATTGCAATTTAAAATAATCGTTTTCTATTTTAAAATACTTTAAAATAGAATTTATTCCTGTGATGCAAAGCTGAATTTTCAGCATCATTACTCCAGTCTTCAGTGTCACATGATCCTTCAGAAATTATTCTAATATGCTGATTTATAATCAATGTTGCTGCTTAATATTTTTTGGGACCGGTGATACTTTTTTTCAGGATTCTTTGATAAAGAAAAAGTTAAAAAGAACAGTGTTTAATCAAAATAGAAATGTTGTGTTACACACCAAAAAATAAATATACACTAATATTCAAAGGTTTGGGTCAGTAAATTTATAATTTCTTTTTCTTTTTTTTATTCAGAAAATAATACTTTTCCTCAGCAGGGATGTGTTAGAATTGTTAGAAAATATTCATATTTTAAATAAAACCTGTTCTTTTAAACTTTTTATTACACAATAAATCAGCATATTAGAATGATTTCTGAAGGATCATGTGACACTGAAGACTGGAGTAATGATGCTGAAAATTCAGCTTTGCATCACAGGAATAAATTCTATTTTAAAGTGTATTAAAATAGAAAACCTATATTTTTAATTGCAATAATATTTCACAATATTACTGTTTTTTCTATATTTTAAATCATGTAAATCTAAAATTTATATTTTATTTTGGTTTATTTCTGACAAAATATAATATATTACGTAATATTTGCAAAACATTTTTTATCATTTTTTCCTGTATATCCACCCTCATCTGCCAATAATTTTTGGAATTAGCACATTGAAATGCCAATGTGGTGAAATGACTTATACACCAGGGAATGAGGTGACCTATGATGTCATGAGCTTATGGAACAATCCCCAGCAGGTAGCAAACCCCTATCGGCTGCACCGTAGACACACAATTGGTCTGTACAGTGACCACGCCTGTCCAGGACCCAACTGTCCCGTCTGTGTCAGCGATACTACCATATGGGCCACAGTAGCCATCCTTCCTGCTCAATAGGCGTCGTGTTTTGCAGCTCCGCTACGT
Organism: Garra rufa; assembly: GCF_049309525.1. Classification (NCBI taxonomy): domain Eukaryota; kingdom Metazoa; phylum Chordata; class Actinopteri; order Cypriniformes; family Cyprinidae; genus Garra; species Garra rufa. Next base: position 17,348,851 of record NC_133380.1, read on the forward strand.
TCTGGCATTTCACCCATTACCATGGCAGACCACTGCTGGAATCGTATCAGAAGATGGCAGGAGGGGAAGAGGTGGGCGCAACGGGAATAGATATCATCGTCTCTTTTTAAATAGGTAAAGAAAACATTCGCAAAGATCAGCACCTGTAAGTCTCAAAGCCTTAAATAATTCCTTTGATGTTTCTAGAGCTGATTTGGACCGAAACCGAAGTAGTTAATTCTTGAAGGCATTTGAGAAACTACGGTCCTCTGGGCGCCTTGCTGTTGAACAATGCAGATAGAATTCATCACTGAGGGAGGACAGATTACAGCTTTGCTACGGGTCAGAGCAGCAGTGATCGTTCCTTTGAGTGATCATTGCTCTTAACTAGAATCATGTGTGTCCTGGGAATTACCTCTAACTCGCCTGACTGCAATGTTGAATACTCAAGAGAAAGATGTTGTTGCCTCATTGCAATTTATGATTTAGACTGAAATAACTACGAGACTGATATTTTACATCACTGTTATGCTATAATAGTTGGGTGTAAGGTGTACATAATAATCTGTTTCTAATAAAGACCATGGGGGAAAAAAATCAGACAGGCATGAAAAACTTCAACCAAACCAAGCTCGCTCCCAACAGTCCCACATGGAAATTAAACAAATACGACGTCTGGGTTTTAATGATGCTGAAACTCAAGATCTGGGGAAAATACACTGTGCCAAAAGTTCATACACATATTTTATGCGAGACTGCAAATCTTTATAAAATAACAAGGTAAAAGTTGCTCCCCTGGAGGACGTGTAAATGTTAAGCTCATTATAAGGAAGTCATAGTTTACCAAAAGGTCACCTGTAATATTTTACAATACGATTTAATTTGTTAACATCAATGCATTTAATTTATAAATGCTATTGTTCATTTTTAATTCATTGTTAATTTCCCAATTGAACAGACGGTTCACCCAAAAATGTTGGTTTATTGTTGTTTTGGACCCCATTTACTTGCATTGTTCAGTTTTTCTTTTTAATATCTTTAAAAAAAATGCTTTAAAATCATTGTTGATTCATGAAACCCAACTAATGTTTGAATTTGAACCCACATGTCATCCAAGATGTTTGTTAATCCTTCTTTAGTCAAACAGAAGGTTTTTGAGGAAAACATTCCAGTATTTTTCTCCATATAGTGGACTTCAATGGAAGCCAACAGGTTGAAGGTCCAAATTGCAGTTTCAATGCAGCTTCTTTGAAGCACACTGAAACTGCAATTTGGACCTTATTATAGTCCACTATAAAGAGAAAAATCCTGGAATGTTTTCCTCAAAACCCCTAACTTCTTTTTGACTGAGAAAAGACATGAACATCTTGGCTGATAAGGAGGTGAGTAAATCAAGACATTTTTATTCTGGAAGCGAACTAATGCTTTAACAAGCAAATGAACAATAAAATTGTACTTACATGTAGTACCTGTGAAGGGGGTCCAGCAGTCTCAGGTGAGGACAAAGTCAGACTCTTCTCAAGCGTGTCCACTTTTTCATACGTCCTCTTCTGTCGTCCTGGAATCTCTAGAGGTGTGAACCCCATACCGGAATGGTTACTTGTCCTGCTAACTGACCTGCTGCAAGAAGCAACATCCTCCCTTGAGGAGCACCGTCCCACACTATGTGTGCGTTGAGAGGAAGAGCTCTCCAGCATCTCTGAGTCAAGACTAGATTTGGTCTCCCGCATGGTGTTTGAGCGACTTACCACCTCCCTCATCTCTTCCATCAGACGCTCGTTCAGGGCTGTGAGTTCTCCGGTGCTGCCTACGGAGCCCGGTCGACCCTGAGTCCCGGCACCCATTCTCCTCCTGCTTTTCCTTCGCAGACTGGGAGATGGGCCAGTTGAGTAACCTGAGTCTTGGTAGCTAATGGCGGGAGGTGGTGGTGTTGAATAGTCCTGAGATCCTTGGCTGCCCTGCCGGCTATGGTGCACTTCCATGGCTCTGAGAACACCTGCTTCTAGGATCCTCCATGATTGTTTCTTCTCCAGGCTGGCAGGCTCTTTCTGATGCCCTCTTGTTGGGAGAAGCAGAGATTCGGATGCTGAGGTCGGAGATGGGCTGGGAGAGGGGATTGGTGAGGTGGAAAGAAGCCCTTGTTTGGGGTCTACATTCACCATGTGCTTGATACACTCCAAGCCTGCTGGACTATAGTCTGATGGGTTTCTCTTGTGTCTGGAGCTGTTTTGAGATTGACCCGGGTGCTGGAGAAGTTTCATCTTCTGGAGACTGTGTCTGGATAAGCCATTGTGTAGGTGGGCACCTTCAACCTCCATATCTACTGGAGGCTCGTCGTAAATGGGGCAATCAGATGATGGATCATCATAGAAGCGTGCCGTTGCTCCATACTGAGGAGATACTGGCCTAAGTGAGCTAGGCTGTGATCGGAGAGATGCTGTCGAATCTTCGGAGGTCACCAGGCAAAAGCTGCCATTGCTCGCCTTCCTCAAGTGGTGGGCCTGCCTCGAGTCTGCTGCTATTTTTCCTCCTGGTGTGGTTTTGTAAGCCTGTGGTGACAGCATGTAGCCTGAAACAGATTTGACACTGCCAGGATTGAGTGTGCAGGCACTATGCTCACTGGGTTTGCTCTGTGGGAGATGAAGGGAAGCAGCTCCGCTGGTTCCTCTTGTCTGGCTTCTGCCAATGCTGCTGACCTTTACCAACATGGCGGCTTTGGATCCAGGAGAGGGCTGCCACCTCTGAGACGCGTCTCTGTGCTCTTCCCTGTTGTAAGAAGTAAAAGAAATGCATTTTAGCTCAATATAAGAAGCCAAAACCAATCATCTTTATGACTTCTTTAACAACTCCAAAGCTGCAATCTTCATCTGCGCCTTTAACATCCAGACAAGTCGAGCTAAATTCTCAGCAATTTAGAGAAACTAAGATCTGTTAAGAGTATAAAATGTCTATTTAAACACCCATAATGCCATTGTCAGGAAAACAAAACCATGATTGTTCTGCTGAAATAGATTTTAAAGCACTACAATGTTTGAGTTTAAAACAGTTCTGTGGTGAAAATGAATGCAGTTCCCTTAATTGTTCTTGTTCGAGAGTTTGAATACAACATGTTATTGTCACTAAGCCAATCTGCCGCTGCTTGTAAACCAAACAACGTCCATAACTTCAGTAGTCCAAGACTAAACTAATAGCACTGTTCCCAAAACAACATATACTGACACGGCATAAGAGGCAGATATATTTGTAGCAATATATAACAGTACATTGTATGGGTCAAAATGCTCAATTTTTCAGGTTCCATAAAGACATTTTGTAAATTGGTAATATGCATTGCTAAGACCTTCATTTGGACAACTTTAAAGGCGATTTTTTTGCACCCTCAGATTTTCAAATAGTTGTATCTCGGCCAAATATTGTCCTCTCCAATGTATTATTTCAAAAAAATTAACCATTATGACTGGATTTGTGGTCCAGACTCACACATAATATAATAATATTTTATAGTAATTTTCTGCCAAATGTTAGAAAATACATGAAAACTCAACAGTGATAGATGTTCGAAAAAAGAAAGTCACACATATAGATGATCCCTAATCATACAAACATTCAAAAGAAATCAAGTAAAGAGAGCACTAAATACTTAATTTACCGTTAACTGTGTGAGGAGATGAACTTCTGTCCTATATTGAAAGAACTGTATGAGGAATATGCTTTCGCCTGACCTTTTATGTACTGGACACCACAATAGAAAAACCCCCAAGAAATCCTCTGAAAAAAAAAAAAAAAGCGATCTACTGTGGGGATTTCTGATGAGTCACTTCTCAAATTAATACTTCCGTCTTACACCTTTACATTCCATAAACACAAACAAACCAAATCTACCCTATCAATCTCAGAAAGACGAGATAAGTTGTAAGAGATAAGAGAGTTGTGTCTGATTGTAGTCAAAAAACACTGCTGTGACTATCATAATCGACTGTTGCATTTCGAAACAACAAAGGGATATCGCTGTGGGCCAAGCACTTCCTTTCTTTTTTTTAACCGCTGAGGCATTTTCTTCCATTAGAGTTGTTCCCTTTTCTTCTCAAATCATTTCTCACACATTTGAAGATAAACAACCGTTTGAGATGCCAGACAGGTACAGCATATATGAAGACTGGAAGTCAGCCATCTGGCAGAGCCCCAAGGCCATTGTGAAGACGGTGTGACGTGACAACACAACAATCAACAATGTTCAAAGTCTGTCACACTGATAGAGAGACTTGACACTTGAATCACACAGAGTGTGAGTGTTTAGATGGTGGTGGTTTTCTCAAGGTGGTGACAGAGGGGACACTGCTGTAGGAATTTGACCTACCAAAGAGAAGACTGTAAACATGTAGCTGCTCTTTCCTGTGAAATTCAGCCTTGGCATGACACACTGACATAACATCCACACAAGGTCACTTTAACAATACAGCAGAGTGCTAAATATGATTTTAAGGTGCATGAATGTTGTAATGTAGATTTGGGTCTCCAGGATGTGACACTGAACATCCAGGAGAAATGTTTATGTAAGGTCCACAGATTCAATGTGCTGTTGTTTTACGAGTTCTGCCGATGTGAGCAAGCAGGCAGCTCAATTTCCTGCCACAGGGAATGACCGTTAAAAGAGGTCAAAGGACAAACTACACAGCACAAAGAGAAAACACTAACACAGATATAAAATTAGCATCAACTTTACTGCTGTACTTGTGGAAATCATGATGTTTCTGACAAAATAATGACTTTATTCAACAGTCTCCGACATGGAAGAGAAGAAATTGTTGAATAAAGTATTCTCGTAGCTTACTACCTTTCTGGGCCTTGAACATGGCAGTTGCGTTGCTGTCTATGCAGAGTCAGAAAGCTTTCGTATTTCATCAAAAATGTCTTAATTTGTTTTCCCAAGATGAACAAAGGTCTTACAGGTTTGGAATGACATAAGCGTGAATAATTGATGACAGAATTAACATTTTTGGGTGAACTAACCCATTAAAAAATAATTTGAACATGAGAACACGGCCTTAATGAACAACATAATTTGCCAGTAATTACTGTACACCATTTAGCTTAAACAGACATGGACAGTAAACCTCAAAACCTGTTTAAACATGTCCCCAAACACCAGTAAACTTATACATTGCCTTGAAGCCTTTGGGTGAAACTAGACACATATTGATACCACCCTCTGACATTTAACTGACATACAGAACATGCACAGGAGAGTCAAAACACATATGCAGCCTGGGAAAGAGGCCTGAGACAAATTCTAGCATTTCCAACAGATCAAGCTATTCTTTTGGCTATCTGAACATATCTAATGTCTGCGTAGAACTATATAAAACAACAGAACTATAAACCAAAAATGATTCAGACGACAGATATATTGCAACTTTTTTAACACCACAGACTGAACTAAATTTAGTTTCTTTTTACTTTTACCAAATGGAATGAAAAAAAAAACTACAGCAACCAAGACTTCTTGTAGCTGACACTAATGACGTGTTGTCGACTGTGTTTATACGTACCCCCAGTGAAAAAAAAAGTAATGTGAGACCATGAATGTGCCAAAGAACAAAAACAAAAAAAAAGTAAAATGAGAGCGGAAGAGAGACACTGAGAGAGAGTGAGATTAGTCATGGGAGGCTGCTTTGGTTGGTATTAGACACAACGTTGGCATTCCCTCCACTGATCAGTCAAAGGCGTTGGGATTGTTTAAATAGCAGTACAATGCGTGGTTGTTAAGCGCCATGGTGATGGTTTTCTTACTCTAACATTCCATAGTAAGATCCTTGTGGGTAGAAAGTTGCTGCTACCAAAAAGACTGAACCTATGTATCACAAAATCCTTATCTTTTTAAAACCTAAAATAATTCAGCATTTTTCTTTGGCGAGATTATTTAGATCCTACATATTATTTAGTCATTAAACCTAATTACACAGATGACACAGCGTTTTATTACAGTCGTGAAGAAAGGGAGGTCAGTGTAACTAAAAAGCGAGTTAAAACCCTGTTGAGCCGCTTTGGATAATTTAATTTGGCAGCAAAGAAAATAAGTTTAACTAGTCAGTGAGGATCAATTTGTCCCAGACCGTCTGGTGTCTAATAGTCCAAGCTGAGATTAAGAGTTTCGAAGGGTGTAATGTGCCTAACCTTATTATTTTGGTCAATGCATTGGACTTTCCGTCAGTATCGGAAAACATATCAAGACAATGCATCCAAAACGCTTCCCTTGCAAAAGAGGAAAACTGAGATAATGGGCTATTTCCATCTTATGGACAAGAAGAGGAAATGCGGCCTATAGCAAAAACCTGAAACATGACTCAGAGTTGACAGTCATCATCTCAACAGATGTGATAGACTAAGTAACATAAACATACACTCATATACACTATGGTTCAAAAGTCTAGATTCTGTAAGGTTTTTTTAATAGAATATTATTTTATCAAAAAAACTGTAAAAACAGTAATATTTTAAAATATTATTACCATTTAAAATAACTTTTTCTCATGCTCGAGAAAAGAAAAGATCCTTGCTTCTTCAAAACATCCTTGTTGATCCATTCTTTTGAACAGTAGTGTACATATTTTTTTTTCTGCTTTACATGTATTAATTCGACTCTTTATTAGGTCTCGAGGTCCTGAGGACTCAGCTGTTTGTGGACAGCTGAACACCTCTCATTACCGAGTCAGTGAGTCTAGCTTCTTCACATACCGCACACGTGACTGGCCCATCCTCTCCTTCCACACCCTGCTCTCAAAGACGTGAGAACAACTTAAGCAGATAATTTAAATTATTAAGAGCAATAAAACCAGACCACTTACAGGGTGGGAATCTCTTAGGATATTACAACAAGATTTTGTAATACTTGGATTTACTCTGTAAATAATTATAGTTAATTATTTTTTCCCACAGCAAGACTTTTTGCAGGGTTCGAACAGATACTGTGAAATGAAATTCCAGAACTTTCATTCTTTTTAATTTTTTGTATACTTTCTTTGTTTTTCTTTGTTTTGTTTTGATGACTGGACTGCTTAAATTATTTGAAGTTTTCCATTGTTCAGGAAAAAAAAAATCTAAAAAAACAAATTGCGAAACTGCTCTGGAAACTTGATCTGAAACAAAGGATTCGCCATACACGCTTTGAAGTCTCAAACTGAATCAAATGATTCGCGAACCCGCACAAAGCTCCGATTTTAAATGAAATAATTTGATATGTGGTCCAAAGTTCCAATCAAAAAAAAAAAAAAAAAATTGCGAACCTGCTCCAAAGTTACGATCTAAATCAAATGATCGGAATTTCTGATTTGCAAACCATCATTTCAGATCATTTAAGAATGAGTTTATAAATTTAGATCTGGACAAATCATGTATGGTGAATCATTTGATTTGAATGATTCAATTCACAAAACGATTCACGAATTGTAAAACGCACATAGTGATGGGTAAAACAGAGCTTTTCGAAACTGTAAATCAGTTAAACCATTGCGTCAACAAAATGATTTACTCACGAATCATTTTAGATCTGGACTTTAAATCACGCATCGAATGACTGAAATACGCAGAAAAAAAAGTATGATTTTTTTTTAGTTGTGTGAATTGAGCGAAAGCATTATTGAAAAATATAAACACATTTCATAGACGCATTGTCTTTCAATAACTCAATAAAGTTATCTCTTCAGGAATACTGCTATTTTCAAGGCTTTTTCAGGTTTAAAATGTAAAAGTAAAAGTAAAATTCAAGTACTTTAAGCTCCTTGTACGAACCCTGTTTTTGAAATATGTATAGCGTATGTTTCACACCAAGCTAATGCTGTACACTCTGTGCCTCTATGTAACCCCCAGAAAAGGCAGTCAAAGAGGGGCCGGCTCGGCATATGGACAATGAGATGGCTCTGGAATCTCAGCGCTAATCTACATCTGTTGATATGAAATCAGATAGCATGAGAATTCACAGCTCTAGTTACAGCTGTGAAAACCGCTTCTTCGCTCACGAACAGAGAACATACTGTACAGTGCATAAGGTGGCCAAAACATGTGGAAGTTAAGTTTCAAATGCTTTTCTTCATTAGATATAATTGTAGTTATGCTTGAGAAGTGAGTTGAGAGTCACCGTTCTGGTCAATAGATGAATACATAAAGGTACAAAAGTAAATTCTAAGTCGGGTCGTTCTGGTTTAGAGAAACACTAGCCCTGCACCAGGCTTTCTGAGTTTGCCTGTGTTTAAAGTCGAGCCAGCGGATCAAGGCAGCAGTCTGTTCTCAATGTATTTTAAGCAACACCAAAGGCACGACTAAAATAAAACAAAAGACAGTTGAAATTGCTCTACTTTCAAAGACGATCTGTGTTAGGCCACTAATCTAGTTTTCACTGAGTAACTCACAAAACGTGCGTGACATGCAGTGCAAAAGATTTAACTGATCAGCTCTGGTGTGTCTTTAAATGAGACCTATTATGCTTCTTAAATGCTTCTGTTAAGTTTCATATATCATTAGTATATCATTTGCATATCTCTTTAAATGAAAATGAGCTGCTGCTCCCTGCCCCCCTTTTCCAGAAAAGGGCTGAGCCCTTAAAGCTCAAACATCAGATACGATCCCATAAAACATCTGTTTGGGTTTGATTATCATGTCTACCATGCTGAAATTATGCGTTTTAAACCACATTAGTTTAAACTTCTGAACGAGGAAGAAAGCGGCTGTCACACAGCCGCATGTGCCGGCAACATTGGTGGAAATATGCAGATTAAGGGGCGGTAATATTATAAGATCTCCTTCCAACGTCACGGATATGGCTGGGCACCGTTCACATTTTAAGAGGTACGGTACTGGTATTGGTACCTGAAACCTGTTTACTGTTAAAATTAACACATGGAAAAAAAATTGTGTGAATATTGCTTTTGTATTGTTTTTTTTTCTACAATTAAGTGGTTAACCTTACATATTCAACTGTACTTTTATTTTGACACATTGTCATAAAGTTTCTGTGTGTATACAGTATGATATGATGCCAGTTTTCTCAAATGAAATAGTAAAATTCACATGAAGTGACTCTCACAACAGCTCTGAAGATTAAGTTCATGTCGTCATTAAAGTAAGAGGCCGAAAATCACGGCGAGTGTCACACATGCTTCAGTTTATGTGTAGTAAACAAAACCTTTTTTCACGTTTTCTAGGTTGGTAGATGCACCAGGAACCCGATTATAGCACTTAAACATGGGAAAAGTCAGATTTTCATGATATGTCCCCTTTACAGCTCAATGTTTATGACCATTTAAAGGTAAAAGCATGAGAAAGGCCAAATGATTTCTGAAATCTGAGATGCCCCTCCAGCGATACTCCCTTAGGATATTAATGGTGACCTTTCCACTCTGAACATGAGCGATAGACTATAAAAAGGCTAGATAATTCATCTTTAAGGTCTTTTGCAATCTCAGCTATTTATTAACTCCCAGACATTCCCTACCTTGTGAGCATGACACAAGTGAAAGCATGAGCACATGACTGGCGTAAAAAGCGCTGTTTCTCTTTTACTGCTTTCACTTTTGGTATCTAACCAAACTGTTACACGGCGGTTTTCAGCCTCTTCTGAGAAATCCCCATAAATACCAACATCTTAATGACATCTGTTATCTACACTATGGTATGCAACATCATCTCATATCTTCAACTCCAACCCTAAATCATTTCACTCTGAAAAGCATGCAATCAAACGGCATCTGTCTTTAACTCTAAATATCAGTACTATTCAGATCTGATTGAACTCCTTCAAAGCAAGTCTGTTAAATCATTTGTCCACAATGAGAAGGTTGGGTGTTAATTTAATGTCTTAGATCCCCCTCCAATTCATGCTATGGGAAACCCTAACAGCTGGTCTTCAGGGATTTGCGTGCTTAACTAAAACCCTTGTCTTCGTATAGCAGCCACTCGGCCTGGGGTCCGCCTGCAGGACAAAAGAATTTCATGACCCCTTCACAACTTCCCCAGGTCATCCCTGGGTTACGTTACACCATTGCGTCACACCGCAAAGGAAGCACAGAGGTGTCCTCTAATCTCCAATCTTCTCGCCATGGTAACCTACTAAACGGCTGAATGCTAGATAAAACAGACACTGTTGAATAAACCCTTGTGATCTTTAGTGCAGATGTGGAAAAACTAAGCTTCCTGTTTCTCCACACTTAATAACTTTCGCAGAAATACCCCCGTCCCAGCCAGCCATCCATCATTTAAACAGGATCACGTTGTATGTGTGTGTCAGTGTGTAAGTGTTTGTTTACGGGGGTCGGTTAGCATGTTTACAGAGTTTCTTACTAGAGTACTAGCCCGTACTATGGCTGCGTCCTGTGATGACTCCCAGATTTAGTACTTTGTTCATCAATCAGGGGAAGCTGCTTGTACCACACACACCATATGATAACACAGATGGTGCTGTTTGGATCATTGTCAGGCTGATATTTTATGACCACTCCCTAGCTTTTATTTTTAGATGGACAAACAACGGAAATCGTTACTGGAGACTCCTTCCCCGTGAGGCATGAAACAATAACAAAGAATGTGTCACAACAGATCAATAATAATTATACAGCAATTCAGCAAAATTATCTTGCTTTATTCTGGTGTAAGCAAACACAGACTGTAGGAGCCCAAAATAGCCGCTTTCCATGGGTGGAATATGCTTAAATAAGATGTTTTTCATAGAAACTAATTTGAAACCTTCAGTAGCCAGAAATATACGCCTGTATTATGATTTTTTCAAGTCAGCTAGGACTGGGCGAGATCTATACACACACTTTCAGCAGAGTAAACAATTTAAATCAAACTTCCACTATTACTAAACATATATGATATGAGAATTAAAAAAAAAAAAAAAAAAAAAATATATATATATATATATATATATATATATATATATATAAAATATTCTCATATCAAATATGTTTAGTAATAGTGGAAGTTTGATTTAAATTGTTTACTCTGCTGAAAGTGTGTGTATAGATCTCGCCCAGTCCTAGCTGACTTTTTTTATTATTGTTGTTTTGTTTGTTTTTTTCTCAGAAATACTGAAATACTGTGTAAATATTCCTTAAAAATAATGTTTAAATAATAAATAGTAGTAGTACAGTATATTAAGTAATTTATTTCGGTCACAATTTCTTCAAGTTAAACAGAACTTTTATTTTGACAGGTTGCTGTGAAGTTTCTGTTTGTTTATGGTGATAGTTGTTCTCAAAATAAATGGTAAAATGCACATGACTCTCAGAGAACTTTAGAGATTATGTCCATGTTTTCATGTACTCATATTGAGCTTCAGTATGTGTGTAGTAAATGAAACTGCGCGTCTGTGTCATTCATTCACACAGTGACACACAGAACATGCAGGATTCATATTTAAATGAATCCATATCACTAGTCCATATCACATTTTGATTTAAGTGTAATAACCTACTTTTTATTCATCCAAAATTTGGCAAATTCCTTGACATTCCGCGGTATACAGTAAATTTCATTTTTAATGATTGGATTCCGTCCAACTTTTCTGCATTGCGGAAATCAAAAGACCTTATAAATAACATAATTTTAACAATAAAGAGGAGGCTAATTTTATGTTGCCAGCAAATACACTAGTATATAAAATATGGTATATAAAAAAAACAATTTAAAATAACTTTTTTTATTGTAGTATATTTTAAAAATATATTGTATTTCTGTTACGGCAAAGCAGAATTTCGAATGCAAGAAACTTTTTTATTACCAATGCTAAAAGCAGTTGTGCTGCTTATTATTTTTGTGGAAACTGTGACATATTTTTTTATGTGATGAATTGTTCAAAAGAGTTCAAAAGAACAGCATTCATTTAAAATACTTTTTCAGCCTTGCTGAAGAAAAGCATTTCTTGTGAACAACAGTATATATCATGAATATTCAATGTATCTCCCAGCCCTACACACAACCCACAAAAGTTATTTGAAAACAACTAAGATATTATCATACAGCTATATTAGGCACAATGCAGTCCTAAAGCTATAGTTATGGTCACTGATTCTCTCGCACACAGCTGTCCATTGTTTTGAGTACATCGTATGACCTTTGAAAAATGTGAGTCATCCGTAAAGAGGCTTGGACGTGTGGGGTTCCCTAGAGAGACATTCTGTTACTTGTGAGGTTTGGAGGACAGGAGGTGGGAGATGAGTGGTTTGTTGCCCTTCTAGTTTTACCTAAAGGTCAAAAATTTGTTGCCCTACTACTTTTACAAAAAGGTTAAAAATGCTGGGCCTCCCAGAGACAGCAGTCATGCGTGTCTAAAGTGAAGAAAGAGGACAGCTCTTCATAACACTCGCCACTCACCACTCACCAAGTAGCTCGTGCCACAGGCAGCCGCAATATTTCAAAATCCAAAAAGCTACAGCGGGATCCCGCAGTTAAGATATTGGACTCCATTAACTCTTTTTCCATGGATGGATTTGAAAGAGCGAAAGCCCTGCTAAGCATTTCCCTGAAATAGACAGAACCGCTGTATATGCTGGATAATGTATACCATGACTTCAAGAGCGCTTTTCTTTGCAGGAAAAAGGGAAAGTCCAGTCACGTTCGAACCACAATGGTTTGGCTCTCTCTAGGCCCCGACCCCAGCAGCTTTCATCTGGTGGGGCCCAGAGATTGTTTTAGGAAAGAATGAATGGCCAAAGGATTGTAGATGGGTAAAGCACAAGGCACTGAAATAACAGAGACATAGCCCAGTGCCAGGTGAAATAGAGCTGGCATGACTGGAATCTGGTTATGAAGGTGGTTTGATGGGTTTGGGAAAAAAACAAGCTAACTCTCATAAAGCACTCCATAATAAGGGTTATGAGGAAATATCAACTTTTCACATTTGGCAGCAATTTATCTAAATGACTGCCTTACGAGCACATGATAATCACAACGAGTGCGGCAACAAAAGCTAGGGAATATTTTGGGTTCAGTACAAGTTAAGCTCAGTCGAAAACATTTGTGGTATAATGTTGATTATAGCACAAATATATTTCCACTTCTTCCTATTTTATGGCACTTACAATGGAAGTGAATGGGACCAGTCTGTAAGTGTACACGTTCTATGTGTAAATGTATGTGTAAACATGTGACCCTTGACCACAAAAAAAAGTAGCTGGGGTATATTTGTAGCAATAGTCAAAAATACATTGTATGGGTCAAAATTATAGATTTTTCTTTTATGTCAAAAATCATTAGGATACTAATTAAAGATCATGTTCCATGAAAATACTTTGTAAATTTTCTACCATAAATATATCAAAACTTCATTTTTGATTGGTAATATGCATTGCTAAGTACTTAATTTGCACCCTTAATTTTTTGCACCCTCAGATTCCAGATTTTCAAATAGTTGTATCTTGGCCAAAACAATGTCCTATATTAACAATACATCAATGGAAAGCTTATTTATTCAGCTTTCAGATGATGTATAAATCTCACACATATGATTTTAGTGTGAAATAAGTGCACACTAGCTGCATTTCCATTACCCTTCAAACTACACTTGCGAATTGAAAATACGCCTCATGGAAACACGTTAATTTCGTAAAAACTCCCATACATCCCATTATACTCTCGCATTCGAAAAAGGAACAGCTTTTTTGAATTTACAGGTCACCTTGCATATGTACAAGTCACATCATCATTCTTTAAAGTACTATAACCTCAAAAAAGCACCTCATGTTTGGCCGCTTACACAAGCATTGACTATACAAAAGCCTGGATAATGCCTTATTTACACTGCACAAGTCTGCGGAGCTGCTTGCGGCTACTCTAGTCAATGCTTGTGTTTATACTATAGGCGCCGCTGCTTGTTTCAGTTTCAGAAGCATCCCAGAAACAACTTTCCATGCTGGTTCAGTAAAGCAAGATGCCTACATCTCCTACAATTAAAATGAATGGCAAGCATGGTGGCTGAGACATGCAAAAACCTACCAATATCCATTGCCATGACTTATTGCCAAATTACATTTTAGTCACATAACATGGGTTAAAGGAAACGACATCATTTCTCAATATTTTTTATAGCCATTTATAAAATATCGTGAAGGTTTTGCTCAAATCTGTAATGGAGACACACCTAATGTTACATTGCAAAAAATACTTTTCTTACTTTGATTTTTTTGTCTTGTTTCCAGCCAAAATATCTAAAAATTCTACCCTGGAAATCCAGAGGTCTCGCGAGAGCACAATTTGAATTGTCTCTGCAAGACACTCTGGCATCGAGCAATGATGCACGTTACTGCATACGTAAGCAGTTCTGGGAACCAATCAAATCGGTGTATCTGATGTAGATGGGCCAGAGGCGAGCTAAGCTGATGACGACAGCGCTGCGACGTCCGGAATCATTTAGTAAACAGATGAACACCAGTTGTTTAAAACGGCTTTGGCCACTACAATGAACGAGTCAGACTTGGCTTGTAATATAAAAGAGGAACAGAAAACAGCGCTCGAATCGTTCCTTTGCAAGAAGGACGTTTTTGCTGTTTAGTGAAAACTTAGTGATTGGTCGTGGCGTTATCCAATTGCGTGCAGTGAGAGTTTCAAATGCACGCTTGGTGTCGCCCCTCGAGTTAGGCCCTTTTCATTGCTCGATGCCAGACCCTTAATCTTAATAGATTAGGGTCTGGATTTTTTCCAGGCTATAAAAATTTATAAATCAAAAAGGATTTTCTAGACGAGTAAAAAATATTGTCTTGTTTTCAGAAAAAAACAAGTAAAAATTAAGTGCGTTTTTGCTTGAAACAAGCAAAATAATCTGCCAATGGGGTAAGAAAAATAATCTTGTTTTCTGTTTGAAATAAGATTTTTTTTTACCCCATTGGCAGATTATTCACCTAAAAACAAGAAAATAATTTTTACTTGTCTAGAAAATTCTTGATTTAAGAAAAGCATTTTTTGAAGTGTTCAACTTTGTTGGCAAGATAGCATAATGCCAAAACTGCAAAAGCTATCTGAACAGCTTTTTTTTAATTTTTAAGAAAAATAATTTCTTCTTCTGCTTATAAATCCTCCAAAAATCATCCATTTACTTTCATGCCTCAACATAACCTCTCTTTTTTTTTTGGTAAATCAACATTACGCCACAAGCGCTGCCAGTTGAGCATAACTTGTACTGACCCCGAAGGTTCCTTTAGTTTCAGGGAAAATCTGAGTGATATTCCAGCAGTTGAAAATAATTGGTCTCTGGTTAAGGCTAGTTATTTCTGGGGAACCATAACGGCCAGACTCAAGATAACATGCGGATAATGCCTAGAGGCCTACCTGAGTGAGTCCTTGCTGCTGTGCATGTCTGGTTTCTGTCTGTTGTCCATTTCTTGTTGTTTAGGCTCTTTTACGACACATTCCGGCTCCTTAGTGTAGGGCTCCATGGGTGGAAGAGGGGTGCGTCTATCTTGACTCCCTGTGGACTGACTCCCATGTTGTCTTTCCCTAGTACCCCCATCGGCCTTGCGCTCAGACGCAGTGCTGCGTTTCATGGCCTGAAGCTGAGACAGAGGAACAATATCTGCTCCCTGAGGTCTGTGCCACACAGTCATGCGGCCAACAGAGTTGTAGTAGTAAAACCTGCCACTCAGGGGGTCAAAAAGCTCCCACCACTGGTTGCCATCGGCCTGGCGGACGGGGCCCTCAGTGGGCGGGTCCCAGCCGCACTCCCCCGTGGCCAGATTCACGTACATGCGCTCTTGCGAACGAGGCTCAAGGATTTCCACCCAATCAGCGCTGAGGAGAAAAAGAGAGAGTATTATTTCCATTTAAATCATATTGTGACCCTGGACCACAAAAGTCTTAAGTATCATGGATATATTTGTAGCAACAGTCAAAAATACATCGCATGGGTCAAAATTATTGATTTTTCTTTAATGTCAAAAATCATTAGGATATAATGTAAAGATCATGTTCCATGAACATATTTTGTAAATTTCCTACTGTAAATATATTAAAACTCATTTTTTGATTAGTAATATGCATTGCTAAGAACTTTATCTGGACAACTTTGAAGGCCTTTTCTTAATATTTAGATTTTTTTGCACCCTCAGATTCCAGATTTTCAAATAGTTGTATCTCAGCCAAATATTGTCATATCCTAACAAACCATACATCAATGGAAAGCCTATTTAAATAGATGTATATATAAAAATAGATAAATTTTCTCATATTTTGTTTCACTAGGCAAAAAAACCTAGAAAACACATTTATTGTCATAATATTGACCCTGATTGTTTTCCAAACAAAAATACGGTATATTGGAATCCTAGTAAATCAGCTCAACAAAATGCCACAGCTGCACTGTTATAAATTACAGGCTGGGCTTCATGGTCAATCTCTTAAGTGTAATCTGATGGATGTGTTATCAAGGGAATTAGGCCAAAGCCACAGAGAGATTCGCCATGTGTGAGAGTGCAAGCTCAGAAATGCTGGCTCAGCACACCCATAATAATCCTATCTGCAGATACACCCGAGGAAACAAAGTTGCGAGCTGGAAAGCCTTCACATATATTACCAAACACACACACAAACACAAACACACACACACACACACACACACACACACACACACACACACACACACACACACACACACACACACACACACACACACACACACACACACACAGGGTATCAGGAGACAAGTCAGGTCTCCCATCTGGTAGTAGATGCGCTTGTCATGGTCTGAGCTCTCTAAAATCTTAGTGTGTCACGTGACAGCTAAAAAATTTACAGAGGACAGGATTGTAAAAAAAAAAAGGCAAGACTAAAGAGCACGCAATCATCTTGGAATCAAACACGTAGGTGTGGAAAGTTCAAAAACATGTTTGACCAGACACTTGACATTACTTAAAAATCATAACCAAGCACAGTGACTAACATCACGGGGAACAAAAGGAACAAGTCTTCATTAAAAATTAAATTGTTCTAAGTTTATACCATTGATCTTACTGTATCTTATTGTTTCACTGCAATATTTATATGTGCCTCCATTCAAACAATAACTAGTATCCTGGATATTCAATTCTAAACTCAAATAAATGTACTTATTGTTTTGAACACTCAATAGAGCAAGTGACATCTGATGAAGACCTAAACAACAAAAAATACTCTAATGATGCTAATTTGGGTCATGTTGCCCCTCTGAGAAACCTATTATGTTTCTTTTGATCTAGTTTCCTAATGCAGAGAATCATAAGTGAGCTAATTTAAGCCATGTGGGAGCTCAAACTATCTGTCCCGGGCGGCAGGATTGCTTCTTTAGGCAACTAAACCAGCCAACGCTTGCTATGACTCATTCTGAGAGAGTCAAAATACTGATATGTATCTTAGGCCTCAGTAAACTAAACAAACACTTACAGTGCACGCTAGAATAAAACAAGAGACGATACGAACACTCAGATGTCTAGACATGTAGACACAGCTACTGTAAATTATCCTTTCGATGAATCTTCAGCTGTTTAGCACGGTCTGATGATACTCTGGTGAGGCATGTCAACGTTCGCCCAGCTTCCACGCCACAACAAGTGTGCTCCTTCTCTCCTGCCACGTGCCTTCTATACCGCTGGTTGGAGAGTGAACAGTGTGCTTGTGTGTGTTGTCATGTCCATATGTCCATTTGTTCCCTGGGCTTCAGCCCAAGCTGTGGCTCTGGATCAGAAATAGTCAGCCCACCTGTTCAAAGGTGCTTGACACGTAGCACAAAGCAATCCTACTCTCTTTATTGCTCTGGTTTTTACTTGAAACTACCAAATCTGTTAAGATATTATTACATCTTCATAAAAAACAAACAAAACTAGATATACAGAGGCCATGAGAGACTGCGATACAGCTGGTACCAGGTAAACAGGGAAACACAAACCGAAGAGACATGCTGGGACACCATCTGTCTCAAACACACCAATAATTTCATTTCACCTTCATTATCACCATTAAATATTTGAGCCTTGCCTTAAGGGAAACAGTAAATGCCCCAAGTAAAATGCATTGGGTTTGTATCAATGCATTAATCCTAAGGGTGTGTTGCTTGTTTGACAATTTGACAAAATAAATTATGGCTAAGCTTGGCAGTGCTACTGATTACGAAGAATCCTGTAGTGTCTATTCTGCAGAAACTATTTCTCGCCTACCAGATCAAGAGCTTTATGGGTGGGAGCCGTGTAATTGAAGAGCAGTTAAACTGGAGGTCTTTGTGTGCCGAACTCCACCCACCTTTTTCTCACTCATTTGCGCCGTCTCAAGAGAGGCATTCGGTTTCTGCAGAAGAATCCTAACGACTGAATTCCTCCTCATCAAACTCAAATGTTTGGCATTATATTATCAAGAAAACAGATTTGTGTGCATGTGAAAAAATAAAAAGGAAAGAATGTGAAAAGTTGCACAAGGAAGCATTGGGGCTGACAGCCAAAACCACTGTAAAAATCAAACAGGCATGTAGGAGTGGTTTCATTGGGGTATTTATTGCAGGCACATACAGTCAAAAGTTTACATACACCTTGCAGAATCTGCAAAATTTTAATTATTTTACCGAAATAAGAGGGAATGCATGTTTTTTTTTTTTTAGTACTGACCTGAATAAGATATTTCACATAAAAGACATTTATATTTAGTCCACAAGAGAAAATTGTTTAATTTATAAAAATGACCCCATTCAAAAGTTTACATTCTCTTGATTCTTAATACTGTGTTGTTACCTGAATGATCCACAGCTGTTTTTTTGTTTGTTTGTTTGTTTGTTTGTTTGTTTAGTGATAGTTTTATCACTAAACTTACTTATAGTAATTTATAGTTATTTTGAGATCCAACTTTTCACACAGAGGACAACTGAGGGACTCATGCAACTATTACAGAAGGTTCAAGCGCTCACTGATGCTTCAGAAGGAAAAACGATGCATTAAGAGCTGGGGGTGTAAACTTTTGAACAGAATGAAAATGTGTACATTTTCATTTAGTACTGCCCTTCAGAAGCTACAGACAATACTTACACGTTTCCCAGAAGACAAAATAAGTTAAATTTACCCTGATCTTTAAATTTAAAACGTTTTCACCCCCCTGGCTCTTAAAGGAACACTCCACTTTTTTTGGAAATAGGCTCATTCTCCAACTCCCCCCGAGTTAATAAGTTGATTTTTACCGTTTTGAAATCCATTCAGCCGTTCTCCTGTTCTGGCGATATCACTTTTAGCATAGCTTAGCATAGATCATTGAATCCTATTAGACCAATAGCATCGCGTTCAAAAATGACCAACGAGTTTCCATATTTGTTGTATTTAAAACTTGACTCTTCTGTAGTTATATCGTGTACTAAGACCGGTGGAAATGCAAAGCTGCGAGTTTCTAGGCTGATAAGATTAGGAACTACACTTCCATTCCGGCGTAATAGTCAAGGAAGTTTGCTGCCGTAATATGGCAGAAGCAGGCGGAGTATTATCAGAAATGAGTTCCCAGCTAGTTTAGCATTTGCACATGTGCTGCGTGGTATTACTGCTCCTGCTTCGGCCATATTACGGCAGCAAACTTCCTTGACTATTACGCCGGAATGGGAGTGTAGTTCCTAATCTTATCAGCCCCTAGAAAATTGAAGCTTTGCATTTCCACCGGTCTTAGTACACGATATAACTACAGAAGAGTCAAGTTTTAAATAGGACAAATATGGAAACTCGTTGGTCATTTTTGAATGTGATGCTATTGGTCTAATAGGATTCAATGATCTATGCTAAGCTATGCTAAAAGTGATATCGCCAGAACAGGAGAACGGCTGAATGGATTTCAAAACGGTAAAACTCAACTTATTAACTCGGGGGGAGTTGGAGAATGAGCCTATTTCCAAAAAAAGTGGAGTGTTCCTTTAATGAATCATTTTTCCTTCTGGAGTATCAGTGTTTGAACCTGCTGTAATAGTTGCATATGACTCAGTTGTTCTCAGCTTGAAAAGATGGATCTCAGAATCATACAGTCATTGTTGGAAAGGGTTCAAATACACAAAAATGCTGAAAAACCAAAGAATTTGTGGGACCTGAAATAATTTTTCTGAAGAACAGCAGGCAGTTTAACTGTTCAGGACAAACAAGGGACTCATGAACAACTATCACCAAACAAAAAAACACAGCTGTGGGTCATTCAGGTAACAACACAGAATTAAGAATCAAGTGTATGTAAACTTTTGAACAGGGTCATTTTTATAAATTCAACTATTATTTTCTCTTGTGGACTATATGTAAACATCTTTTATGTGAAATATCCTATTCAGATCAGTACTAAATAAAAAATAGCATGCATTTTGTGTAATTGCTCTTATTTTGGTAAAATAATTAACAGGTTCAACAAGGTGTATGTAAACTTTTGACTTCAACTGTATGTAAGAGTTGAGTCTTGACACAGAAAGAGAAATCTGCAAAAGCTATTCTCTACCAGTAGTTATTCCTGGGTTATACAGGTTATACACCACCAAAAACAGACAGTATACGAGAGAAAGTGATGCTAAATCTGTTTCACCCCCTTTTTAACCCTAGTTCTGTATGCTAAAATATTTACACATACATAAAACAATGAAATCATTTTTCAAATTCCTGAAGTCTAGAAATCTGCACGATTGTTTAAAAATAGCTGTAAAATGGCTGGTCTCCAAGCACTAAAAAAACAACGACATAATGGACTAAATCCATTGTTTCAAACGAGGCCAAATGCCATTTTTATTCACTGCTTTTTTTAGGAGCGCAATTTTGAAATTCCACCTTAGGTGTTTCTGATTTAGACTACCCGAGACCACTCAGAAAGTATGGAAAAACGCAACAGATTTAACAATGATTCTCTGTGCCAAAGTCTTCATGCTGCCATTTACTCCTCATAAAGTTGAGCGCCAGGCCAAACAATAACATACTATTCTGAGTTTGACACTTGACAAGCATTGACTACGCCAAGCCAAAGTGTTTAAAAAAGAACCTGCCTTTGACTTAGACACCTTATTAGACCTCTAGCTAGCTTAAAATACTAAACACAGCCTTTTTATTTTTAAATAAACTGTTCCTAAGGATTATGTCAAAAAAAAAAAAGTTGCAAGAGGGTTGAGGTGACGTAATGCCATTGAATATGATGGAATGACATGCAAATTGTCGGACAGGTGGAGTTATATAACTACACAAGTCAAGAAATATACTTTATTTGATATAATAAATCTTAAAAGTTGTTTTAACTTTAAATCAGTGTTCAAACATGTGGCCTGCAACTCATTTAACTTGCATATTTGTTGAATTTGAGTACAGAAAACATGCTGTGTCACTCTCAAACACAAATGCACAAAGTGTCAGCTGAGTACACACATAAGCAAACAATAGGCGTAGCTCCACAAACAGAACACACATGGAAGGACACTGCCCTGCCCCTGAAACAGAGAAGAGCGCGCACGTTTATTCAAATAAAAAACAAACTGCTGCACCTGTCAGAGGAATTTTGTGGTTCTGTGAAGTGAGGTAACTCACTCCCGTGACACTATAAAAAGTTGGACGTACAAACTGTACTTATACACATTTGAATGATAATAGGTCTGAATGAAAATAGATGGATATGATTCTTCTGTACTTTCCGTGTTACATGCAAATGCTTCATTTATTTAATGCTACTGAATTCAGAGTTTAGTTTCTAGGCTGTGTGGTTGATATGTGAAGGTGCAGGCTGGTTTAGCTCATCTTAAAGAGCGGACTAGGTCTCTATCAACAGAGGTCATGGTACAGCTGCTCTTGTCTGTTTCACTTTTATTCTGCCTGGTTGTACAGACCTATACTGGCTTTATTTATCTTTGGGGGTAACTTGTGAGGACTGATATAACTGGCCTTGTGTTAACGGTTCTGATACATGGCTGAAAGCCAGGAAAATCATACAGAACAGGACAGGCTTAATTGGTCGTTTAGGTATGGTTAGAGTTTTCTACACGTCATCCAAGATGTCCATATCTCTCTGTTTTTAGTCACAATGAAATTTCGTTTTTTTTTTAAGGAAAACATTCCACACTGTAAAAAGATTTCACCAGTTTCAACTTAAAAACAGTTTCAACTAAAAAAGTTCAGCAGCTGCCTTAAAATTTTAAGTTAAATCAACTTAAAACTACAAGTCATTTCAACTCACGACAATAAAATTAGTTAAAATGACTTGTACTTTTACGTTGATTTAACTAAAAATGTTAAGGCAGCTGCTGAACTTAAAAACTTAAGTTGAAACTGGTGACAACTTTTATAAAGTGCAGGGTTTTTCTCCTTATAGTGGACTTCAATGGTGGCCAATGGGTTGAAGGTCCAAACTGAGGTTTCAGTGGAGCATCAAAGGGCTCTACACAATCCCAGCCGAGAAATAAGGGTATTATCTAATAAAAAGCTTGGTCATTTTCTACAATAAATTACAATTGAAATACTTTTGAACCACAAATGCTTATCTTGCACTAGCTCTGCAATGTGCGTTGGCGACTTCACACTTTCTGTTATCAAGTTGAAAAGGTTGTGTGTTTAGATCTTTGTATGTGTGCTTGGGCTCAAAAAGCTAGTGTAGAGTGAGCTCTCATTTTTTCCTTCAACTTCAAAATTGTACCTTTTTTTGTCAAGGGCGTTTGACTTTCTACACACGTTCACTTTGTAAACACTGGGTTGATACTTCCGCCTACGTCAAGCGTGACCTAACCAACATGACTACATAATACGTGAAGTACAAGATGACCAATTGTTTCACTAAATTAGACCCTTATTCCTTGGCTGGGATCATGTAGAACCCTTTGAAGTTGCATTGAAACTGCAATTTAGACCTTCAACCCACTGGTTCCCATTGAAGTCCACTATGTGGAGAAAAATTTCTTTTTGATTGAAGAAAGACAGACATGAAGATCTTGAATGACATAAGGGTGAGTAAATGATTTTATTCTGAAAGTGAACTAATCCTTTAAGTGCTGTCTATTTAAACTAGAACTAAAATTTACAACGAATACAATGCTATGACAGCTGTCTGTTTAAAAACTGCTTAATAAAATTTTAAAATAAGGAATTATATGTATTGAAATCATTTATATAACTAAAGTTTTAATCATGTATATATATATTTTTTTTTTATTCCAAATTATAATATTTTGATTTCGTAAAATGGCCTTTTCATTGTTGGAGCATACACACTGCAGCTACAAACAGATGTTTTAAGTTGGTAGAAATTCACTGTAAAATTACTGACAACCAAATTTTACAGTGTGTACAGATCAGAAACAAACACATTACACTCTTTTGAACACTGACAGCTTGTCAAGAGGTGTGGTATTAGAAAACCACAGATTCAGGTATGACTCATCTAAACTTCTCATTTATTATGAAGAGATGCCAAAACACTCCTACAGTTATGTAAAAAATATAATTTTCCTACTTATTACATCACAAGTATCTAAACATGTTTAAAGTTCACATATTTTCTAAACACATGTTTATTTATTGCCAGTAATTTTCAAGTAAATAAAGGAATCTTAAAGGGAAAAATCTGTCATTAATTACTCACCCTCACGTCGTTCCAAACCTGTGAGTCCTTCGTTCATCTTAGGAACACCAATTAAGATATTTTGATGAAATCTGAGAGCTCTCTGACCCTGCATAATTTCCGTTTACTAACGGGTTTTAAATGACATAAGGGTGAGTAATTAATGACAGAATTTTCGTTTTTTTGGTGAACTGTTTAAGAAATTTTTGTTGGAAAACAAAACTAAGTAATGAGACGATGAGAGCTAAATTAGATAGTATTCAAGTGTTGTGGTTCAGCGAAGGAGGGCATCAAACTGTCTAGCCAAATTGTAGTAAGTCAGTATCATATGCATGACAATGCGTGAGAATTCCACCCATTACTAATGGATAATAG
This sequence comes from Garra rufa, assembly GCF_049309525.1. NCBI lineage: Eukaryota > Metazoa > Chordata > Actinopteri > Cypriniformes > Cyprinidae > Garra > Garra rufa. The sequence continues at coordinate 17,372,743 of NC_133380.1, forward strand.
GCACATGACAATGGAGAGCATTGTAAACTCAACCATCAGCCTCTATTCATTTGGAACAACCCCCTTTACAATTAAAGCTCTCACGGCACTGTTGGCCAATCAGAATGCGAGTCGTGCCTTAGGGGGGGTGTGTGTTGCTTTGGGGTAAGGATAAGGGGTCTAAGATGCTGAACCACAACCCCCTTTCCGGGAATTCTTTCTATATAAAGCATTGAAAAGTTGACCTCATTGGGATGATGCACTGCCTATATGTGCTGCTGATCTACTTCCTGTCTCAGTGGACAGTACTACCGGAAACTCCAGGCGGGAAGTGTGTAACTGCCAAACAGCAACTGTGTTAGCAAAACAATAAAAGCTCTTTCTAGAGGGGACAAATCTGACAAGCCCGCCATTTTCAGGCATGCACACACAACGCCAAAGGCCCTATTCAGGACAAATGAGCACATTGACAGCAACAGCGAGACGTGAATGGACATGTGTGAGGGGGTAAGACACAGTGAAGTTAGCAGTGTAGTCTACTACCAGCTGTCAATGTCAGTATACTGCTTTCAAATGAACATATTCTGAAATGCAGAGACAACTGTAAAGATTCAGTAAGATAAAAGAGATTAACTGTTCCCTAAGTTGACATTCCTTCTGTATGTGAAGACTTTATCATAACTCGTCCAGTGAGTGTCATATGGGCAACAAGTTAAAATCTACTCAGAGTTTGTAAAAGTATCAAATTCAACGCATCAGATTTCTTCTCAGTGTCAACGGTCATTTTGGGTGACTGGGTGGGCAGAGGGTCAGAGGTCACCTGACCACCTCAAAGGACAATGTTGTCAAAGCGAGCTCCTAGGAGATGGGAACGGGAGGCCTGAATGCCCAACTGATTGAGTTGTTAACGTTTGTTGTAGGGAAGGCTGAGTAAGGACAAGATTAAAAAAATGTTTTCTGCCTAAAGGCCTAAAGTTTTGCTGAGGATTAGCAATTTAATGGTGCGAACTGTCAAGGTGGGGTCAACAGCTGCATATAAAGTGCCCCATCCTGAACAAACACAGGAGATTAGATACACTTCCAGTCAAAAGTTTTTGAACAGTAAGATTTTTAATGTTTTTTAAAGAAATCTCTTCTGCTCACCAAGCCTGCATTTATTTGATTCAAGGTGCCGCAAAAACAGTACAATTGTGAAATAGTTTTACTGTTTGAATATATTTTAAAATGTAATTTGTTCCTGTGATCAAAGCTAAATTATCAGCATCATTACTCCAGTCTTTAGTGTCACATGATCCTTCAGAAATCATTCTAACATTCTGATTAGCTGTAAAGAAACATTTTTTCAATATTTAAAAGAGTTTTTTTGATGAATTGAAAGATCCAAAGATCAGAATTTATCTAAAATAAAAAGCTTCTTTGGGGAAAAAAAAAGTATATAAATTAATACTTTTATTTAGGAAGGATGCTTTAAATTGATCAAAAGTAATAATAAAGATATTTATAATGTTACAAAAGATTTCTACTTCAGATAACTGCTGTTCTTCTGAACTTTCTATTCATTAAAAAAACTGATAAAATTCTACTCAGCTGCTTTCAACATAATGTTTTAAGCAGCAAAGCTAAAAATTCAGCTTTGTGATACCTGAAATAAACCTCATTTTGAAATATATTCAAATATCAGTTATTTTAAATAGTAAAAATATTTCAAAATGTTACAGCTTTTGCTGTACTTTGGATCAAATAAATACAGGCTTGGTAAGCAGAAGAACTTCTTTAAAAAAAATATTTTTGACTGGTAGTGTACAAGAAAGCTAATAAATCAAAAAGCAACTCAAATACTAATTTCATAAGAAAAGTGTTTCAAAAGACTGTGATCAAATAATACAGACATCAAATAATCTCCAACTGTTATGTGTTGGCCCATTAAAGTTGGCAGCATGTAAAGCAGGCAACATGCAAACGGGCTGGTTTTGAATGAAATAATTTAAAAGTCCATCTATTCTTGTCATCCAGCGTCAAACATTTGTTTAGAACAGTTTGTTTAGAACAGACTGTTTCGACTTGTAAAGAGTGCTTGAACTGTATATTTCTCTCCTGATTCAGACGAGATGACTTTTGCGCTGGATTGCCACTGTGAATGTGCATACAACAGTAAGCGGATGCTAGAGACTACAGTTTATAAAGTTTTAAACATGAATATTTTTCATAAGCATCGATTCGCTTCAGAAGGGTTGTATTAACCTCCTGGAGCCATGTGGAGCACTTTTTATAATGTACAGACGCACTTTATTTTGCTTCAAAATCTCAACATCCATTCACTTCCATTATAAAGCTTGGAAGGGCCTTGACATTTTTTATATTACTGTGACTGTATGTGTCCGAAAGAAGACAGACATATACACCTAGTATGTCTTAAGGATGAGTAAATCATGAGGTAATTTTCATTTTTTGGTGAATTTATTTTTGTGCACATCTTTTTCAAAATGGCACCTTCAACAGTGACATAATGCCGTTGCCAGAGCATCAAAAACAAACTGTGACATAAATGACAGCTGAAATTCACTGTATTATTTTAAAAACCACAATACTATTCGTGACGCATTGATTCACAGTATATCATCAATACAAAAGAACAGCATCATACATACATCTGACTAAAAAAAACAAACAAAACTGGAACAGAAAAGCAACTCATTGGCCCGCGCAGCACGCCCTCAGGTACCCTGGAAATCCAGAGGTCTCGCGAGAGCACAATTTGAATTGTCTCTGCAAGACACTCTGGCATCGAGCAATGATGCAGGTTACTGCAATACGTAAGCAATTGTGGGAACCAATCAAATCGGTGTATCTGATGTAGGCGGGCCAGAGGCGAGCTAAGCTGATGATGACAGCACTGCGACGTTCGAATCATATAGTAAACTTTGAAAGATCGCTGTCGCTACAGATGAACAACAAGTTGTTTGAAACGACTTTGGCCGCTACAATGAACGAGTTAGACTTGGCTTTCCATATAATAGAGGAACAGAAAACCGAAAACTCTAATCGTTCCTTTGCAAGAAGGACGTTTTTGCCGACTGGATACGGCAAGAGTTTAATCTATCAGTTCACGAGTTCACGCTTACATATAATATAGCCGGAGAATAGTAGTGCATGTTTGGCGTGCTGTCCGGTGAAGGGCTCCGAGCTCGGGAGTGGCCCGAACCCAGAGTACCCCCCAATAGGCGTAGCGAGGACTCGGAGTGATGAGATGGGGTGGTGGAGGTTTACTGATAAACCATCGAGTGAATTGAGGTGAGTCAGCTGTATTTAAACCTATGGTGCTGATTGACTTGTGATGTTTACGCTAAGCATCTGACGCGCTTCTCCCGAACTTTGTTAATGAAACATCATTTAGCTCTGCTGGTAGCTAAGCGTGTATTGTTGTGATTGGTCGTGGCGTTATCCAATTGCGTACAGTTAGAGTTTCAAATGCATGTTTGGTGCCGCCCCTCGAGTTAGGCAGTTTTCATTGCTCGATCCCAGACCCATAATCTTAATAGATTAGGGTCTGGATTTTTCCAGGCTACGCCCTCAGGCAGAGCGCTGGAGACGGGCCATTGGGTGCTTTTCACATTGTGCTCAAAGGTCTTGTTAAAACACTGGTGCTAAACTGCTGTCACAATGCTACGTCCTCCCTTTGTCTGCACACTATTGTGTACCAGACATGCAAACAGGGGAAAAACATCCTATTGTGAGATCCCATTCTGGATCAAAGATAAACCTCAGCTTGTCAAAACATACATTTACATTCACTAGCTGGAACAGACCACGAAAGTGTCCATTAACCCTTATCAACATTATCCCTAATCATATTAGAATTCCTTGAGAGTAGTGCAAAACTACAACACTGTCTAAAGTATTTTAAACAAGCTTCAAACTTTGGCAAACTTCACAGAGACGTGCAACCCATCAAGTGTCCAATGTCATGCCCCTGTTCAGCTTCTGTACGGGGAACTTGGAAAGAGGAACAGAGCTGATCAAAGCTCGGTAGTGTGTTACATCAAACAGTTGAAGTCTTTCAACCACCTCTTTTCATCTATTTACACTTCAGCATCTGTGTCATAATCAAGCTCAGGGTGGAAAAAGAGGTTAGACTACATTTTAATTTAATCAATTTAATTAATTCGTACATCTGTAACCCTGGACTAAACAGATGCTCTGTGTTTTTCTTGACAGTGCAGCAGCAGCAAACGCAACATGTGTCCCCAGCTCACATTATGTGACTTCAGTGCTTGTAACCACAGTAAAGGTTTTGTGGGATATCAAAGAGGGTTCTAGTGGTTTCCTGTAACCATCAGCCGATATTAAGCAGCTTTGAATACAACAACTGTGAATTAGACCAGATTCAATATCTCAAATAACACTGATGAAAAAAATGGGCCACAAAATGGATTTTAAAAAAAAGTACACTACCAGTCAAAAGTCTCAAGTCTGCATTTATTTGATCCAAAGTACAGCAAAAACAGTAAAATTTTGAAACATGTTTACTATTTAAAGTAACTGTTTTCTGTTTGAATATATCAAAATGTAATTTATTGATGCTGAATTTTTAGAATCATTACTCGTCACATGATCCTTAAGAAATCATTCTAGTATTCTGATTTGCTGCTCAAAAAACAGCTGAGTAGACTTTTTTCAGGTTTCTTTGATGAATAGAAAGTTCAAAAGAACAGCATTTATCTCAAACAGAAATCTTATGTAACATTGTCAATGTCTTTATCATCACTTTTGATCAATTTTAAGCAAATAAAAAATACTGACTCCAAGCTTTTGAATGGTATAGTGTGTAATGTTACAAAAGCTTTTTATTTAGAGATAAATGCTGATCTTTGGATCTTTCTATTGTCTAAAATGTACTCATCTGTTTTAAATATTGATAATGATAATTAAAAAATGTTTCTTGAACAGCAAATCAGCATATTAGAAAGATTTCTGAAGGATCATGTGACACTGAAGACTGAAGTAATGATGCTAAAAATTTAGCTTTGATCACAGGAATAAATTACACTTCAAAATATATTCAAGTAGAAAGCAGTTATTTTAAATAGTCAAAATATTTCAAAGTATTACCGCTTTTGCTGTATTTTGGATCAAATAAATGCAGGCTTGGTGAGCAGAAGAGACTTATAAAATGAATTGAGCAATTGTTCAACATTGACAAAATAACCAAATTTTTAATAGCATTTGTGTATCTAATGGAGAAACCAATTGGGTTCCAATTGACCTGCTCTTAAAATAAGGGAAATTATCTAGAAATACCTTCATAAAGTAAAATAATAAATCAAAATGTCTTAATAAAGTGTAAATATCATGGTTGTGATGGAAAAAATCAAATTCTATTTAATAAAAAAATATAAATGTCACCAAAGGCTGTGTGATATTGTTCAACTCAATACAAGTCAACAAATGAGGAAAACGATCAAACAATGCCTTGTTTGTATGACCTTGTGTAAATATCATAGTTGTAGGAAAAAATGACATATATAAACAGAATTACTTAACTTAGCTCACAATTACTTAACTTACAAACTTTTTTCAAACTCACCAAAGCCTGTGTGATGTTAATAAACTCAAAGCAATTGAAATACATCAAAGACTGACTTTGTTACTGCCTAATTGATTTATTTAAATATCTGATATGTTGACCAAAAGTAAGCACACAGTTGTGTTTGAATCAACTGATTAGATCAAAAAAGGAAATGTTGCTATTTTAAAAACTAATGGCAGGTAAAGTTGTGAAACCTGTTTTGTTAAATGACTCAAGATCAGTGCTGTAGTTTATCTTTTTCATGTATCAGATGAGATCAGTCTGAGATTACAGTAAGAGGAATAACGTTACTATGTAGTCCAAACAACTAATGATCGGCGAGTCCATTCAAATACATATTGTCGAAACAGTTGACCTCCAGCAATGATGCTAATTTAACGACACGACTGAGCAATCGACAGCAGCAAACTGACCAAAATATCACATAACGTTATGACTGAACCCTCGTGAGTCGTGAAGTCGTGGGAAAATCATTACTTCATTCACACAATCTCTATATTTTCCTTCATACTGACTTCTACAGCAGATTTAGTTGTATTTCTAGCTTCTTCTTAAGTAATAATTAATTTACAGAGCTAAAACTAACGTTAGTTGAGCGGCTAACGTTGAAGAGTCACCGCGCTAACCGCTCGTGTCAAAACTTGCTTAATTTTCAGAAAAAAAAAAACATTAAAACTTACCTTGTCCCGGCCATTCTCCTCACATTGTACGGTCAAACCTCAAAAAGTATAAAAGAACCGGTCAAAGACGGTAAAACTTTATCCTCTAGGTCTGTCTGTAGGACGTCCTGTGCGAGTACTTCGCGATGTGTTCAGAGTCCTGAATGCTCGCGCCTGTGCTGCTGCGTGCGCGTGAGCCGGATGGCTGGGGGTGTCTCGTGGGCACCTCTCTCTCTCTTTCTCTCTCCACCCCCTACACACAGATACAGCCACTCCGGTTTCCTAGACACGGAGTGAGTAAACGTGTCGTCCAAAAAGTTTAGTAAAACAAGTGATTCAGAGAGTTTTGGTTTTGGATTATACTAAACGACAGGTGCAAATTCAGGTGGAGTTGGATTCATATGTTTGATTGCCTGAAGGGATTTATGTCGGATTATCCAAAAAGCGCCACCTGCTGGCGAACAAGGCAACATGTTGTGAACGAGGAGCACAAATTAATACTCAGCCCCAATGTCATCCAAGATGTTAAAAATTAAGTTTTTTTGAGGACAACGTTCCAGGATTTTTCTTCATATTCAAGAGACTTCAATGGAAGCCAATGGGTTGAAGGTTCAAATTGCAGTTTTAATACCGCTTTAAAGGGCTCTGCATGATCCCAGCAGAGGAATCTAGAGGTATCTAGCGACACGATAGGCCATTTTCTAAGAAAAATACAAATTTAGACTAAATACTTTTTAATCACAAATGCTTGTCTTGCACTAGCTTGAACTCAGGCATTGCGTAAAGTTGGAGAGGTCAGGTGTCACTTAGGTGGCAGTAACAACCCAGTGTTTACAAAGCAAATGTGCAAAGAAAGTCAAACAGCCTTTGCTAAAAAAGGTAATAAACTCTCAATTCTGACCTTTTTCTCAAAATTGTGAATTTATATCTTGTAATTGTGATTTTTTTTCTTAGAATTGCAAAGTCGCAATTCTGACTTTATTACACGCAATTATTTTACTGTCGCAAAAGTTTATGCAAGTTAAAAAAAAAAGTAAAGAGAAAAAAAGTCAGAATTATCTCACAGGTCTGACTTTATTTCTCGGAATTGTGAGTTTATATCATGCAATTCTGAATTTATAAATTGCAATTGCGAGATTATATCACACAATCTTGACTTTACAACTTGCAGTTGCGAGTTTATATCGCAGTTCTGAGAAATAAAGTCAGAATTGCGAGTTTGTAGCACAATTCTGAGAAATAGTCAGAATTGCCATTTCTTTCGCAATTTTATTTCGCAACTTTATTTCTCGCAACTGTGAGTTCTGAGAAAAAGGTCAGAATTGTGTCGTTATCTCGCAATTCTGACTTTATAACTCGAAATTGCAAGTTTATATCATGAAATTGAGACTTTATAACCTGCAATTGCAAGTTATATCACAATTCTGAGAGTCAGAATTGCCATTTTTCTCAGAATTCTGACTTTATTTCTTGCAATTGCGAGTTTATATCACGCAATTCTGACTATTCTGAGAAATAAAGTCAGAATTGACATTTTTCTCGCAATTCTGACTTTATTTCTCGGAATTGTGAGTTTATATCACGCAATCTTGACTTTATAACTTGCACTTTTCTAAAAATTCTGAGAAATAAAGTCAGAATTGCCATTTTTTCTTGTAATTCCAACTTTATTTATCTTTATATGACTTTATTTATGGGTTTATATTATATTTATTTTGAGTTTTTTATTACGCAATTCTGACTGTAACTTGCAATTGCGAGTTTATATCCCAATTCTGAGAAGAAAGATCAGAATTGCCATTTTTCCTCATAATTCTGACTTTATTTCTTGCAACTGTGAGTTTATATCACGCAATACTGAGAAAAAGGTCAGAATTGTGTTCATATCTCGCAATTCTGACTTTATAACCTGCAATTGTGAGTTATATCACAATTCGGAGAGTTCATATCATGCAATTCTGATAAAAAAAGCTCAGAATTGTGAGTTTGTATCTTGCAAATGCGAGTTCATATCACGCAATTCTGACTATAACTTGCAGTCAGAATTGCCTTTTAATTGCCTTGTAATTTCGACTTTCTCACATCTGTAAGTTTATATCACACATTTCTGAGAAAAAAGGTCAGAATTGCGAGTTTATATCACGTAATTCTTACTTTATAACTTGCAACTGTGAGTTTATAACAGTTCCTAGAAAAAAGGTCAGAATTGGCATTTTTTTCTCGTAATTCTGACTTTATTCTACTTTATATCACACAATTCTAAGAAAAAGTCAGAATTGCAAGTTTATATCTCACAATTATGACTTTATAACTCACAATTTCGAGTTTCTATCACACAATTCTGACTTTATAACTTGCAATTGCGAGTTTATATCACACAATTCTGAGAAATAAAGTCAGAATTGCAATTTTTCTCGTAAGACTGACATTATTTCTCAAAATTCTGAGTTTATATCACGCAATTCTGAGAAAAAAGGTCACAATTCTGACTTTGTAACTTGCAATTGCGAGGTTATATCATGCAATTCTGACTTTATAATTCGCAGTTGCGAGTTTATATCACAATTATGAGACATAAAGTCAAAACTTCTCGCGACTGTGAGTTTATATCACGCAATTCTAAGAAAAAATGTCAGAATTGCAAGTTTGTATCACGCATGTCAGAATTGTGAGATTAAAATTTGCAATAACCTTTTTTCATTTTTTTATTTAGTGGTGCAAACTGGCTTCCATTAAAGTTTTTGTGTTCTTTCTGAAACAAAAAATATTTATAGGGAATATAAAACAAGTATACATGGGTATTTAACACTTTATTCACCAACTACTACACCTTCATTGTTTTCCAAATTTCAAGGCAAAGGAAAACAGCAAAAAGGAAGGAATTGGTTTGTGATGACAACTACACAAATATTTGAAATTTCATAACTATTATAACACATCATTACTCAAAACACTGTTTAGTATGTTATTCATAAGTGCATTCAGATAAACGTAAAACCTTTGTTAGACTGAGGGTGCTCTCCTTTCACAAAGAGAAACTCCTGTATGTTCAGTCCAGTAAAAATATTCTAATATTTACATTAATTGCACATACATTCAAATACATACTATTTTCAGTTCCAAGTGTTAACTTACAGTAGCACCATGTTTCAAAAAAGCAACATTTCCATGAAGAGAGTCACATAGATTGCAGGTGACATTAACATTATTATAGCACAACATGTGTAAAGTATTATGACGCTTCCTTGGGATTTTCACTTTGAGAGTAATATTACAATATCCACAGCAGCAGAGAAGTCAGAGCACAGCAGCCCTGTGTTTAACACAGTCCCACAGTCTTACAGGAATGATTAAGAAGTAGTGTGTTTACTGAAAAATAGATGACAGGTTGATATCTTGATGATGAGCCATGTGAGTTTTCTTGTCTTATGAGAGTGAAGGTGATCAATCTTATCCACAAAATGTTACATGCTTGGCTGGACAGAGATTGGCTCACCAACATATCAAAGTTTCCATGATGGAAGTCTTTCATTAAAAAGTTCACAAAAAAAGTAGTGAATCAAAAAGAAAAATTAATGAACTGCACTGAGAGAGAAAATGAGATGACCACACTTGCAGAGTTTACTTGCTGTCCTCAGGTCAGCAGTTCATCGGTTCACATTCCTCACCTTTGCGCATCCTTCAGAGCGGATAGAAGACACAGATCTAACCTACCCATCCTTCCCAGATTTGGCCCCTGAGTAAACAGACAATAACAAATCTCAGTTCTGATAACAACACTTCAGGTTTGAGCAGAATATGAACAACATAAAGACAAAAGAAAGTCAAGTACAAAAGGAGGACAATGTGTAATTATGGCAGTGGGACGCTCTGCACCACTCTATATTACTCTGTACTCCGTTAACACACTTTTTTATCAGTAATGAAGGACTCTTGTCGTCACATGTGAGTCTAAAGGAATGTCAGGAGAATTGAAAAGCTGCTCATGCTGCGAAGGATGGCATGAACACACTGTATGACAGAGGGAAGAGGGCTACTGAGGATTAGTGCTGATAACTGGCTGGCTGAATTATATTAAGCAGATGGTGTGTACTACAAACTCACATTGATTTGGAGGACGGTTTCTTCACTTTTGGCCTCTTTCGACGATGAACGGGCCTGAAGCATGTGGAGCGCGCACACACACACAACACACCATGCCAGAAAAAACACAAACACATATAACAGAGATAAGAAATAGATAAGAAATAGATTAAAAAAAACTTTATAACATGAATAAATACAAGCCTTTTTTAAACTAATTAAGTAATATTAACTAACTAATAACTAATTATCTCGTTTATCTCGCTATTGTGACTTTTTCTTCGAATTCCGAGTTCTTTCTTAGAATTATCTCGCAATTGTGACTGTGAGTTTATCTCACAATTCTGAGAAAAAAGTCAGAATTGCAAGTTTGTATCACGCATATCTAAAAAAAAAAAAAAAAAGTCACAATAAAAATTTTTTATTCTTTATTCAGTGGCTGAAATGGGCTTCCATAAAGTTTTTGTGTTCTTTCTGAAACAAAAAATATTTAAGGGGAATATAAAAGAAGTACACATGGGTATTTAACACTTTATTGACCAACTAATACACCTTCATTGTTTTCCAAGCCTTTCAAGCCTTTATAAACGAATAAACCAATATTAACTAACTAATAACTATTATCTAAGTTATATAATTAGTTATTAGTTAGTTAATATTGGTTTATTCATTTATAAAGGCTTGTATATATGCACACTAATATAAATATAATACTAAAATATTAAATGTCAAATTATCAAATATAAGTTTAATACATAAATGCTTTATATTAATTTTTAAACATTATAAAAATTATAAATATATTTATTAAATATAAAAAAATCTATCCAAATATTCTAAAGTAATTATTTAATAAATTATATATATATATATATATATATATATATATATATATATATATATATATATATATGCACACTAATATAATATTAAAATATACAATTATTAAATATAAATGTAATACATACATGCTTTATATGATAATGTTTAAACATATTATAAAATATTTATTATAAAATATTTATTATATTTTTATTAATAAGTTAATAATAATAATAATAATAATAATAATAATAATATAAAATTCTAAACTACTGATTTACAACTGATTTATTTAATTTCCTCTCTGTCTCTCTTTCTCTATATTATTACATTTCATTAAAAAAACATATTTTTACTCTTTAAAAGTCTCTTATGCTCACTAATGTTGCATTTATTTGATTTTAAAAAATACAGTAAAAACACAAATATTGTGAAATATTATTAGAATACAATACAAAAACTGTTCTATTTTAATATATTTAAAAATATAACTTATTCCTATAACGGCAAAGCTGAATTTTCAGCAGCCATTACTTCAGTATTAAGTGCCACATGATTCTTTAGTAATAATTCTAATTTGCTGATTTGTTGCTCAAGAAACATTTTCTATTAGTAACAATGTTGACAACAGTTGTGCTGCTTAATATATATAATATTTTTTAAAATAAACTTTTAGAAAGAGCTTTATTTCTGAAATAGAAATCTTTTGTAACATTCTTAATGTTTTTACTGTCACTTTTGATCAATTTAATGCTCCCCTGATGAATACATTTATTTTAAAAATAACTATGTACTATGTATACATATACATGTATATAATATTTTTTTATTTAGCCATTAAAAAAGGATTGAAGCCATACCTGTAATCGTACAAAGAGTTTCTTTCTTTACCACCTATAAGAGATAATGAAGTGACTGGGTTATAGACTGTATGTTTATAGTTATAATGTTAAAATGCAACATCAATGCCAAAACATTCATCTCGTGGCATGACTCACCTGTCTCCTGATTGCACTCTTTGTGACCTTTGCAGCTGCGCAGTTTCATGAGCTGCTGGTGCATGTGATTCACTGCATCACGATCAAGCGTGCTCACGCCATTCATCAGCTGCACACAGAAAACAACAACAGTGATTCATTTAAATCTTCCTAATAATCAAAAAAGTGCAAAAGAGATTTTAAAAAAGCGTATGAAAGACATACCTGATAAGGGTCTGTGTTAAGATCAAAATACTCTAGGAAACCAGTGGCAAACTCACAAAATAGGAAGTTGTGCGTCTCATTGATAGTCCTCAGACACCAATAAGTGTTATTGTTGGCACTGGTGCAAGCGCAAAATGGCCCCACTGACAACACAAAAAGATCATATAAGTACATTTTTGTGTGATATATAAAAAACGAATGATGTGATATGCTATGCATGCAGTACTTGTCCAGAAGGGGGCGGTCTGCCAGTGCTGGTTGTCGTGGGTGAAGCAGGTAAGGCCAGGCATGCTGCAAGTGTCATTATTACGGAGGCGCTTCAGGAGCTTCCTCAGCTTCTTTCTGCGCTTCTGCTCTTTCATCAGCCACTGTTTCTTATCTTTGGAAGTCATTCTACTAGAATAAAAGAGCAGGTATCTTTACTATCAACTGTAGGTTAGTGATAAGGCCTTAAAGGAGCAATCCACTTTTTTTGGAAATACACTCATTCTCCAACTCCTCCCGAGTTAATAAATTGGGTTTTACCATTTTGAAATCCATTCAGCCGTTCTCCTGTTCTGGCGATATCACTTTTAGCATACCTTAGCATAGATCATTGAATCCTATTAGACCAATAGTATCATGTTCAAAAATAACCAATGAGTTTCGGTATTTGTCCTTTAAAACTTGACTCTTCTGCAGTTATATCATGTACTAAGACTGGCAGAAAATGTAAAGATGTGATTTTTTGCTTTGGTCTTAGTACACGATATAACTGCAGAAGAGTCAAGTTTTAAATAGGACAAATACTGAAACTCGTTGGTCATGCTATTTGTCTAATAGGATTCAATGATCTATGCTAAGCTATGCTAAAAGTGATATCGCCAGAACAGGAGAACGACTGAATGGATTTCAAAACGGTAAAACTCAACTTATTAACTCGGGCGAGTTGGAGAATTAGCCTGTCTCCAAAAAAAGTGGAGTGTTCCTTTAAAGGAGTATTTCACTTTGAGAACAAAAATTTACAGATAATGTACTCACCCCTTTGTCATCCAAGATGTTCATGTCTTTCTTTCTTCAGTCGTAAGGAAATTATGTTTTTTGAGGAAAACATTTCAGGATTTCTCTCCATATAATGGACTTCTATGGTGCCCCCGAGTTTGAACTTCCAAAATGCAGTTTAAATGCAGCTTCAAATGGCTCTAAACGATCCTAGCCGAAGAATAAGGGTCTTATCTAGCAAAACGATTGGTTATATTAAAAAAAATATACAATTTATATACTTTTGAACCTAAAATGCTCATCTTGTCCAGCTCTGGGTGTATTCTGTGTAGAGATTAAAAAGTATATAAATTGTAAATGTTTTCAGAAAACAACTAATCGTTTCGCTAGATAAGACCCTTTGAAGCTGCATTTAAACTGCATTTTGGAAGTTCAAACTCGGGGGCACCATAGAAGTCCACTATATGGAGAAAAATCCTGAAATGTTTTCCTCAAAAAACATCATTTCTTTACGACTGAAGAAAGAAAGACATGAACATCTTGGATGACAAGGGGGTGAGTACATTATCTGTAAATTTCTGATAATAAATTAAATTTCTGAAAGTGAACTACTCCTTTAAGGTGTCTTCCTTCAGTTCACGACAGACGATGAATGAAACTTACTTGATTGAAGGCATCCGGCCTGATTTGAGTTTGACCAGTGCTCTACTGTTGTATTGATACCTGTAAAGAAAACATTACATGATTATGTCAGCTGTGTGAGAAAGATCAAGACAACACTTAATGAAGCAAGAAAAGCATAAGAGGCTTACATGTTTTGGTTGCATTCACACTCTTTTGGTCGAACCTGCTTTAGATGTCCTTTGACCTCTCTGAGGTTCTTTATTTTGGTCTGTAATGTCTCAATCTATTCAAAGAGCAAAAAGTGGTTAAGTCTAAGCATTACTTTCCATTCAGATTGTCTAAGTACAACTTCATTATCTTACCTCATGCTCAATGTGGAGTTTGTGGTCTTTCCATGCTTGTAGAGATTTATATAATCCACCGTCACACCTGACTGTGTCGTTCATCAGTATTGAGCATCTGAACATACAAAAGTAAAGTTCTCTTTTAGTTGTCTCCTCCTTCATAGAAACAGGATTCATAATATTTCCATTTATTCTGGGTTGTACCTGTAGGTGACTTTGAGAGCAGCAGGTGGCGTCAAAGAGTTGAAGTTGTTGTCTATTGGTCCCATTCCGCTATATTCTACATTTTCTCCATATGCTGCCTGCTTTCTGCCTAGCATGATGCTGGAGTTGAGGTTGAGGGGCTGGTAGCCTTTCTCCAGGTCCAAAGTGTATACATTTGAGTCCATGTGATAAGGAACAGAGCGAGCCCAGCGATTACGCGGCACACTCTTCTTGTTCTTCAACTCTGGAATCAACATTGAAATATAGCTTACCGAATTTGTTACTGAATACAACTGATATCATAGCAATATCAAATTTACAAATGAATGTAATCAACCACCAGATGGAGACATTTGTACTGAAAAGAACAGGTGCTTTTTTTCTTTTTATCTCACAATTCTGATTTTTTTCTGACAATTGCAGGTTTATTCAGACTTTTTTCCTCAGGATTCTGATACATGTTCGCAATTCTGACTTTTTTCTGGCAATTTCAAGTTTATTCAGATTTTTTTCCTCAGGATTTTGTGATACATGTTCGCAATTCTGACTTTTTTCTGGCAATTGCAAGTTTATTCTGACTTTCTTCCTTTAGGATTCTGATACAAGTTCGCAATTCTGACTTTTTTTCTCAGAAGTGAGTTATAAAGTTAGAATTGTGTGATATAACCTTGCAATTCTGACCTTTTTTATAAGAATGGCATGATATAAACTCGCAATTGCGAGTTATAAAGTCAGATTTGTAATATAAATTCCCAATTCTGAGATACAAAAATCACAATTCAGACTTTTTTCTCAGAATTGCGAGTTATTAAATCAGAATTGTGTCTTTTTTCCCCTAACAATTGGACTTTTTGACTCACAATTTCGAGTTTATATCTCACAATTCTGAGAAGAAAAAAAAAAGTCAGAATTGCGAGAATTTATTTCTGTGATGTCAAAGCTGAATTTTAGTGTCACATGATCCTTCAGAAATCATTATGATGATTTGGTGCCCAATATATATTTCTTATTACTATCAAACAATTATAAAAAACAATTATGCTGTATAATATTTTTGTGGAAACTGTGATACATCTTTTGTAAAACAAATGTGATACTTCAATTGAATTCATCCTTATAGTTATAAAAGTATTTTATTCTAAAAGTAAACATTTCTTTCTTCACATACACAAAATCTTACTGATCACAAATAGTATAAATACAGCATATTTTATTATATTAGAGTAAATATTTTCCCGGTGTTTTTGGAGAGCTCTTAAATGCATTAAATGAACCCATGAACAATAGATTTTAATTCACATACACTACCTGTCAAAAGTTTTTGAACAGCAAGATTTTTTCTTTTTTGAAAAGATGTCTTATGCTCACCAAGCCTGCATTTATTTGATCCAAAGTACAGCAAATACAGTAAAATTCGGAAATATTTTTACTATTTAAAAATAACAGTTTTCTATTTCAATGTATTTTAAAATGTAATTTATTCCTGTGATCAAAGCTACATTTTCAGCTTCATCACTCAGTCTTCAGTGTCACATGATCCTTCAGAAATAATTCTAAAATGCTGATTTGCTGTTCAAGAAACATTTTTCAGGATTCTTTGATGAATAGAAATATCCAAAGATCAGCATTTATCTGAAATAAATTAAATATTAAATTATATGAATTAATACTTTTATTTAGCAAGGATGCTTTAAATTGATCAAAAGACATTTGATGATCAAGACATTTAGAATGTTACAAAACATATCTATTTCAGATAAATGCTGTTCTTTAAAACTTTCTATTCATCAAAGAAACCTGAAAAATTTTGACTGTTTTTAATATAATAATAGAGACAAAGGTTTTTTGAGCAGCAAATCAGAATATTAGAATGATTTCTGCAGGATCATTTGACTATAGTAACAATGCTAAAAATTCAGCTTTGAAATCACAGGAATAAATTACATTTTAAAATATATTGAAATAGAAAACAGTTATTTTAAAAAGTACGAATATTTCAAAATTTTACTGGTTTGCTGTACTTTGGATCATATAAATACAGGCTTGGTGAGCAGAAGAGATCTTTAAAAACATTAAATATCTTACTGTTTAAAAACAGATACTATTCTTTATGCATTATAAATCACCTTCAAACGAACCCTTTTACATTTTGACTCAACTATTTTGAATCAAGTTTATCAAACTGAATGACTCACTTTTTTTAGTGAGCGCTTTCTTCCTCTTGACTGGTACAGTGGGCTCACAATCACAGTTGTATGATGCGGAAGGAGCTCCACTGATCTCTCCCCTGTTGGCAGCCATCAGGCCCAAAGCACGGGGTGCATAGAGACCCGCCATCCCTTTACACTTATACAGCCTCGGCATTCCAGTGGGATCCTCAATGCACTGCCACTTCTGCACAGAGGAGCAGCGATTAGTTCATAACACTAGACAGATGAATAGTAGGAAAACCACTGGAAATAATCAAGGGAATATGTAGTGTAATTGATAGTGAATATTTACCTGCCCTGGTTGCTCACAGGGCGTCTGGTACTCAGCTCTTTGACACAGGTCTCTGACCCGCTGATACTTTGGCAGCGTGTTCTGTTCCACCTCTTTGCCATCTGCTAGCTTATGCAGAGGCTTCCTGTAGATCGGAAAGAGATCACATCAGGTTGCCACCCAAAAACAGCAAAGAATTAGATACAGCCCCTATTTGAAACATGCAGATGTGTCCGATGTCAGTGTGCCATCTGGTGCCTCTCTAATGGAGCCATGTCCAATCAATTTCTTGCTTTCAAAATCTTTTTCAGAGCGATACAGTGTAAGAGTTTGTGATACGGCGTTCAATTAAAAATGCATGGGTTCATCTGGCCTGATCAAATGTACTCACCCCCTCTCTACCAGGAACGAATCCCGCCACACTTTCGCCTTCTTGTTGGAATGAAACCTGGTAAAACTGAAGGAATATGAAGACAAAAGTCTCTTAAATGTTTATGTTGATGTAGTTTAAGTCAAGTCATTTTAATTTATATAGTGCTTTATATACAGTAGACTGTTTCAAAGCACCCTTACAAAAAAAACCTGCAGGATCCCTGCACATAGAAGCAAAATCCTACAGGATTCCTGCAGGATTTTTTTTGTAACGGCAGCTTAACATAAATAATAATACAATCAATTAACTTTTTAAAATATGAAACTAATTCAAATTTTGGTCTAAAAAAAAAAAGACAATAGTGTCATTATTCAGCTCAAATCAGTTTAGTATGAAAGGCCGTTCCCACCACTGAATAAAAAATTTAAAAAAGGTAATTGCGACTTTTTGTCTCACAATTATGAGTTTACATCTTGCAATTCTGACTTTTTTCTCAGAAATGTGATATAAACTCGCAATTACAAGTTATAAAGTCCGAATTGTAAGATATAAACTTGCAATTCTGAGAAATAAAGGCACAATTATGATAAAGTCAGTGACTTTTTTTCTCAGAATTGAGAGTTTTTATTTCTTGCAATTGTGAGTTTGTCACGCAATTCTGAGAAAAAGGTCAGAATTGTGACGTCTTGCAATTCTGACTTTATAACTTGCAATTGCGAGTTTACATCACGCAATTCTGACTTCATTTCTCAATATTGCAAGTTCACAATTCTGACTTTATAACTCGCAATTGCAATTTTACATCTGACAATTATATCTGACAAGTTTTTATATCGCAATGCTGACTTTATTATTTGCAATTGTGAATTTATATCATGCAATTCTGAGACAAAAAGGTCAGAATTGCAAGAAAAATTGTATAAACTAGCAATTGTGAGAAATAAAGGCACAATTTATTACTCATCGCAAGTTTCTATCACGCAATTCTGGAGAAAAAAAACTATTTTTTTTTAAATTGCAAGTTAATATCTCACCTTTCTAAAAAAAAAAAGGTCAGAATTGCAAGAAAAAAGTCAGAATTGCAAGATATAAACTCACAATTGTGAGAGAGAAAAAAACAGAATTGTGAGAAAAAAACAGAACAGAAACTCGCATTTCCAAGAAAAAAGTCAGGATTGCGAGTTCTGAGAAAAATTCTGAGAAAATCATTTTTAGAATTGCGTTTTTATCTCACAATTCTGAAAAAAGGGTCAGAATTGCAAGAAAAAAAAGTCAGAATTGCAAGATAAAAACTCTCAATTCCAAGAAATTGCAAAAAAGACAGAATTGTGATAAAAACTCATTTGTCGGAAAAATTGTTTCACAATTTTTATTTCTTGCAATTGTGAGTTTGTCACGCAATTCTGAGAAAAAATTTAGAATTGTGAGGTCTTGCAATTCTGACTTTATAAATTGCAATTAAGAGTTTATATCATGCAATTCTAACTTCATTTCTCAAAATTGCAAGGAAAAAAACTGAATTGGAAGTTTATATCTCTCAATTCTAAAAAAAAAGGGTCAGAATTGCAAGAAAAAAAATAGAATTGGAAGTTTATATCTCTCAATTCTAAAAAAAAGGGTCAGAATTGCAAGAAAAAAAACAGAATTGGAAGTTTATATCTCTCAATTCTAAAAAAAGGGTCAGAATTGCAAGAAAAAAAGTCAGAATTGCAAGATATAAACTCTCAATTCCAAGAAAAAATGTCACAGAGTTGTGACATTTCGCAATTCTGACTTTATAACTCGCAACGGCGAGTTTATATCTCACAGTTCTGAGACAAAAGGTCAGAATTGCAAGAAAAAAATTGCAAAATATAAATTCGCAATTGCGAGAGAAAAAAAAAACCTGAATTCCGATACAAACTCGCTTTTCCGAGAAAAAAGTCAGGGTTGCGAGTTCTGAGAAAAATTCTGAGAAATTTGATTAAATAAAAAAACTATTTTTTATTTATTATTTAGCGGTGGAAACAGGCTTCTATAATTCAGCACTGGTTCAGTTTATTCCAATAACGGTGTATAGATCATAAATTATAAAAAAGTTCAATTCAGTAATAAGCTGCTCTACAGAAGGCAACAGTGCTGTTATTCAGGTAAAGTCAGTTCAATGTTGTTTCAATTCAGTTTAATATGTGTCAATGTTGCAAACTTCATCAATTATGAAACAAGTCAATTCGGCTAAGAAGACAACAGTGTCATTATCCAGCATAATTCAATAAGTACCTGTTGACCGGTCTTTCTTTTTCTAACAGCTTGAGGATGGACTTGCCATCCATATCCAAGGGAATATCCACTCCAGCCATGTCCAGTAAGGTAGGGGCAAGGTCAACGTTCAGGACTATGTGAGGATTACTGCAGGAGACCACAAACTTACAATCAACAATGTGTTATTTTAAGCACTTCACAGTGAAGTTGTAAGCTAACATCTTTGACTCACATGGCGCCCGCATCCACATTAGGCCCTCTCAGGTAGAAAGGGATTCGAATGTCAAATTCATAAGGCATTGATTTGCCCTTGACCAACCCAAACTGGCCAATGTGATAGCCATGATCAGACATGTAAATGATGTAGGTGTTATCCAGCTCTCCGGTTTCCAACAACATATTGTAAACCTGTGGGGGAAGAAAGAAACTTTTGATGTAAACTTTTGATCTCAACCGTATTCTTTTTTTTTCTAATAATTAAATGGCTCATTGTAACCTAGTACATTTCCAAAGTAACCTTTCCAACACTGTGAGCAGACTGACTGAGTGATAAAAATATCCCAGTAGTGTAAGGACTCCTAGAATGCCACACTGCCAATCAAATATAACAAATGGAACACATTTTTGCATAAAATATAATCGATGTGCTTTAATGTAAGGTTAGCATGATCTGTGACCTTTTCAACGCTGTCATCCACTGAAAGCAGGGTCTGCAGCCTCCTTCTCTGCAACATATTGGTGAACTGCATGTGAACAGGCTTCATAGGTCCCGTGTATCGCAGGATCCAGTGCTTGTCTGGATTTGGGGCATGGTTGTAGCTTGGTGTTCTGTGTAGGACATTTTCAGATTGGTTAAAACCTGTTTTCTATAACACTGGATGATTTTACAAATGTTTAATACACTTTACAGTCCATAAATAAAACTTAAAATCATTGCCAATGGGAAATTAGAGTCACAGTTCTATTTTATGAGCATATCTTGAGGGTACAAACGTTTGTGAATGGAGAAGCTTTGTGTGTAGTGCATTGTGTGAGCTTCATGGTTCTGAACATTGCTGAGAATTTCTATTGTGTTGCGGATTGAAAATGTCATTGTTGCAAAATTGTGCATTGTGCTGAATTCTGAAGTCCTGTTTCATATTGTAATAAGCCAATGCATTGTCATCTTATGGTTTGCACTGTTGTTTGTGAAGATTTGATTTGCATAATGCACATTCCAGCTGCAGCTTTAAGAATGAGGAACTAAAAATGATCATAAAAACAATAAAATAACACTGAAATTGAAATTGGGAATGCGTTTCGAAAAATTATTATGCTAATTTAGAACTGAATATCAGAGAAAAATTTGCAGAGTAACCTAACGCAAAACACAAAGCAAACAAAAATAACAGAAGTACTGTACATGCACCAGCCATGGGGTTTATACCTCTAATAAGACTTACGAATGAACACGGAACAAATAAATCATGATATTATAATAATAGCACTGTACGTCTCTCTTGAGCCTACTATATAAACTCATTTTGCCAGAGGCGCTATGGAAACAATTACTGTACACAGAATACATAATCAAACCTCTGTTCCTGCAATAACCGAGAGCAAATAAGTCATAAGAGTTGGTTCATTAAAAGTAGCTAGTGTGAAATGAGAATAGTGGCTACAGTACTGTACAGTGAGCATTATTTATTAGGAGGTCGTATCTCAAACGGCATGAGAACATTTGATAAAGCTCTGAAGACTGAAAAATTGATACTGAATGAGATTTATGAGACCTCATAAAGCTGTTCATGCAGACTGAGAATTCTCTTAGTGTGTGTGTGTGTGTGTGTGTGTGTGTGTGTGTGTGTGTGTGTGTGTGTGTGTGTGTGTGTGTGTGTGTGTGTGTGAGAGAGAGAGAGAGAGAGAGAGAGAGAGAGAGAGAGAGAGAGAGAGAGAGAGAGAAAGACAGATGAAGAGAAACAGAGTCTTACATGTGTTGAGATGCATTGGGGAAGGCGCTGCTGTATTGAGGTGCTGCGTCCTCTGGCCCATGGGGGGCAGCGTGGCTCAGGACCATCATCACAGGTCTGTGTGGGTACATCCTTTTCGACATACGAAAATAGTTGATGCTGTCGTTTGTGATTAAATCAGTGAGATAGTCCTGTAAAAGAAATACCAGACTACATTTATTCAATCAAAAATAGCTAAATGGTAATATTGTGAAATATTATAGCAATTTAATTTTTTTAGCATATTCTCATTAGAGTTTACGCTATGTCTACGTCCTACATCATCTGCTGGAATGCCACTTTCTCATGAACATGTGTGCGACAGTTAGCGGAAGCTAGAGTTTACCATTTATATGTGACCCTGGACCACAAAACCAGTCATAAGGCTCATTTTTTAAAATATTTTAAAAAATTATTTAAAATTCTGGAATCTGAGGGTGCAAAAAATCTAAATATTGCGAAAATTGCCTTTAAAGCTGTCCATATGAAGTTGCATATAAAACTAATCAAAAATTAGGTTTTGATATATTTACGGTAGGAAATTAACAAAATATCTTCATGGAACATGATCTTTACTTAATATCCTAATGATTTTTGCCATAAAAGAAAAATACAACGTATTTTTGCTATTACTACAAATATACCTGTGCTACTTAAGACTGATTTTGTGGTCCAGGGTCATATATTGTTTTAAATGTGGATATTTGTCTCACACAAATGCATTGATTCACTTCAGAAGGCCATTATTAACACCCTGGAGGTGTGTGGAGCACTTTTTATGATGGATGGATGCGCTTTATTGGATTTCGAAATCTCACCATCCATTCATTGCCATTATAAAGCTTGGAAGAGTCAGGACACTTTTTAATATAACTCTGACTGTACTCGTCGGAATTAAAATTTCAAATACACCTGGGATGGCTTGAGGGTGTGTAAATCATGGGTAATTTTTATTTATGGGTGAACTATCCCTTTAATATTTTTTCTGGATTCTTTGATGAATAGA